>NW_004444035.1:8958412-8991390 GCF_000243295.1 Trichechus manatus latirostris
AAGTAGAGGGTCAGTGAAAAAAAGGAAGACCTTCAACGAGATGGATTGACACAGTGGCTGTCACAATGGGCTCAAGCATAGCAAAGATTGTGGGGATGGTGCAGGACCAGGCTGTGTTTCATTCTGTTGTACACAGGGTTGCTATGAGTCAGAACCGGATCGACGGCGCCGAACAGCAACAGCAGCGTAGGGTGTTAAAGGACAGACTGGTATTCTTCCCAGGTCAAGCTGGCAACAGTACTGTAGCTATAATTCCACAGATTGAATATGCCCTAATCTTTTGATCGTTACTACCAAAATGGAGATCAGACAGATGAGTGGGAATAATCAAGAGCTTGTGGAGGGCCAGGAGCCAAAGGCTGGCAGAATGACGCCCAGCCGGAGACAGCCAGTTCTTTTTGAGAGTGGTTTGTAACAAATCCCATCTAATGGCTGCTAGAGGATGGCCAGATAAAGCCTTGAGATTATGTCCTGCCTGGTGAATTCATGATGCTCTAGATGGCTTTAAAAAAAAAAAAAGACTCCAATGCCATTGTCAACCTGATATTTTAGCTGCTTTTACTGAGAATTCCAAAAGCTTCAGGGCCAATCTAATCATTGTTGAAGAAAAAAAAAAAAAGTCTCCCAATAGGCCCTCTAAGCCATAACTGTTTATACTGTGGTGTTTTAATTAGACACTTACATACAGTCAATAATTTCCATCCCTCTGTTGTGACAGAAGGGAACAGTCATTTTCTGGCCTCACATTCCGTAGTCAATACTGTTGTCCTCCCTAAGGAACATAAATGATTTGAGGTGGGGACAAAAGGAGGGAAATGACAACTCTGTAAGACTGTTGGAATTATGTTGTATTTAATGAATGTTATTAAATTTTAAATCATTTAAAAACAGGATCTCATTTCCCTTTTTTATACCCAATGAGATATGGTCTAATTTACATTGCTCTTGAAATTGCCAATGTATATGTTTGGTCACTGTGCACGTAAGAATGATAAATTATCACTCCTGCTATTTCTGTGAATATAGAGCTAAACCTGGTAAAAGCAGAGACTACAGGAATATGAGCTTTAGGAAAGCTTCAGATGTTTTAGCCTGGTTATAATCATGGAGAAAATCATTTTCTACCTATGTAATAATAATATAAAGAAAAAAAAGACAACAACAAAAAGACAAAAAACCCAATCAAAAAACGGGCAAAGAAAAAAAAAAAAAAAAAAAAAAAAAAAAAAAAACATAGACAAAGAACTGGAATAGGTACTCCTCCAAAGATGATATATGAATGGCCAAAAGATGCTCAACGTCATTAGTCATTAGTGAAATGCAAATCAGAAGTACAATGAGATACTACTTTGGGCCCACTACAATGGACATAATCAAAAAGAAATACTAACAAGTGTGGGTGATGATGTGCAGAAATTGGAACTCTCATTCATTGCTGATGGGAATGTAAAATGGTGCAGCCACTGTGGGTAACAGTTTAGTGGTCCCTAAGTTAGTTAACATAGAATTACCATATAACCCAGAAATTTTACTCCTGGGAATACACTCAAGAGGGAAAGGAGGGACTCAAACAGATACTTGAACATCAATATCCATTGCAGCATTATTCACAGTAGCCAAAATGTGGAAACAATCCAAGTGTCCATCAGCAGATGAATGGATAAACATACGATGGAATATTATTCAACTATAAAAAGGAATGAAACCGTGAGACATGCTATGATATGGATGAACCTGGAAAACATTCTGCTAAATGAAATAAACTAGACACAAAAGGATGAATATTGTATGAAATATCTGGAATAGACAATTTTATAGAGACAGAAGGTAGATTAGTGGTTACCATGGCTGGGGAGTTATTGCTAAATGGGTATAGGGTTTTTGGGGGGATGATGAAAAGATTATGGAAACAGATAGTGGTGATGGTTGCACAACATTGCGAGTGTGATTAATGCCTCTGGGTTGTACACTTGAAGATGGTTAAAATGACAAATTTTATGTTGTGTGTATTTTACTGCAGTAAAAAATAAATAAAAAGCACAAGCATTTATGGAATGCAAACCAAGTGGCAGACACTGCACATACTGTGGACTTACCAGGCGTATTTCAGCAAATCCTCACAACAGCCCTTTGTGGTAGATGCTCTTCTTTTCTGTGGTTCCTATGAGGCAGCTGGGACTCACAGAGGCTAAACCCATGTTGCCCTTGGTTCACTGCTGGTGCGGGGCAGAGCCAGGATTGCACTGACATCGTCCACGCTCATAAACTCTGCTTTACATAGAGATTCACAACACAACCACCCAGCCTCAGAACTAATATAAATTAGTTCGATATGTTATCATATTGGAAATAAAATATCACTAATGTTTGAATTCTCAAAGTGCGAACTAAACAAAAAGGAATAGTGTCTGAGTCATCAGAGCATGGTGTAGGTTATATGGTTCTAACATCATTTTCTAAATCATCCACCACAGATTTGTATTTATGTTTGTTTATATAATATAACCAAAAAACCAAACCCATTACCTTCCAGTTGATTCCAACTCATAGTGCAACCTTATAGGACAGAGTAGAACTGCCCCATAGGGTTTCCAAGGAGCAGCAGGTGGATTCAAACTGCTGACCTTTTGGTTAGCAGATGAGTTCTTAACTACTGTACCACCAGGGCTCCTTATATAATATAGTATATTTAAGTTTATGTATGGGCATATATGTATATATCTCCATTCCCTGATGGTGTTTTTCAAAAAGCCTGTGTTGCATAATTCTTCTCTATGTGGTTAATTTTTTAATTAAATCAGATTAGTAATTATTAAGCTCTTTATAGTCATATAATTATTATTCAGTATACATTATAATTTTGTAATATTACAAATTATAATTATATATTTATTAATTTTGTATGAGAGTATTGCTTGGGATAAACATAGACACCACAAATGCAGATGTGCTCAGTGTTACCAGGTGTGGAGTGTGGTAGTCTGTTTCAGGGGTAGGAGATGTGAAATTTGGAAAGATCTGAGAAAGGGTTTTAAAAGAGAAAAGCTTATAAAGCAGAAAGAAAAAAGGTTAATGGGCACCCTTTGCAACCAGTAATCAACTTGTTAATTGTTGCTTCTGTAAAAAGGAGGACTTCCATGTAGAGCTGCTTAAAAATAAAAATTAGAAAGCCTATAAAATATTGTTTTGATGGGGGATTATTTAGTAAAGATGTTAGGGACAGTCTGATTAGGATTATGACATTAATCTATGATGAATTAACCACAAGGGCTTAGAAAAAGAATTTTTAACCTGGAGTTCATAGGTGGTATCTTAGGCTGGGTTCTCTAGAGAAGCAAAACCAGTGAAGAAGTATATAGACAGACAGACACACACACACACACACACACACACACACATATATATACACACACATACAGAGCGAGGGAGAGATTTATCTCAAAGAAATAGCTGGCAAACCCAAGATCAGCAGGTCAGAGGGCAGGCCACTGGCTCGAGTCCCCGGAACCAGAGGTCAGATGATGATGAACTGGGTGCAGGATCCAGAAGAAGCAAGTGAGCTTTGCCAGAATATCCATATATCCCCTTACAACTGATTGTCTGATCACATCAGATCACGTCATGGAGGATGAGTACATCATTACATAACTCCCAAATCACATCATTATAGAACTGCCAAACTACCTCATTATATAACTGTCAAACCACTGGACTCGTGGCCCAGCCAAGTTGACCCACAACCTTAACCACCACAGAAGGATTTAGGAGGGTCCCTGAAACTTTATTTGAAAATTATGTGTGCAGATCAGCATTTACACATTTCTGGAATGACTGTAAATGGCTTAATCAGAGTCTCAAGAGACTCTTCAAACTCTCCCCTCAAAAGACAAGAAATGCTCTATTTGAGTTTTTATGGTTCAGTCAGTTACGCAGTGAAAAGACTTGCTGTTGGCACTCTAACATCTTTGGTACAAGTAGTAAATACCTTCAGGTACATTGATGGGAATTACTTTGTTTGGGTTTATGTCCTAATGGAGAATTCCACAGCACTCCCTTTGCGATAAATTAGGCAATGCTACATACATATGTGAAAACTGATTCTACTGTGCGGCTATAAAAATGTCATTTGCATTTGTCCTAATTATACAGCATATAATAAAAATAAACTGATCCAAGAAAGAAACAAAAAACCACCAGGGTTTCCCCATAATAGTTTTAATGTAAACCAGGTTTTAAGTCTAAATGCAATCACATACCTTATCCGTATGATCATTAAGCTATGGCAATCGTGCTTCTGATACATTAATGATAGGCACAAACACTAAAATCATACAAAAACATGCAGATTCTGGAGTCTAAATCATGTCGTTTTAAAGTACCATTTAAAACTCAATTTGTGTGCAGAATTTTAATAATGTCTCTATTTTGTCTTAAAAACAAACAAACCTAGTTCGCTGTCAAATTGATTCTGACTCATGGCGACCCCATGTGTGTCAGAGTAGACCCTTGCTGCATAAGGCTTTCAATGGCTGATTTTTCAAAAGTAGATCTCCAGGCCTTTCTTCCAAGGCACCTGTGGGTGGATTCGAATTTCCAACTTTTCAGTTAGCAATTGAGCATGTTAACTGTTTACATCACCCATTATCAGATGAATTGTTAACAAAGCTGATATGTTCTTTACTGCTCTCCACTATTTTAAACAAAATAGAAAGCTGAAAGCATTGTTTTTCTTATAAATGGGAACCATAAATACTCTTTTACTAAAGTCTGATGGAAAAATATGCAAGGTAACATATAAAATTGGCTAAAATATCAATAGTGTTTCATGATGTCACATACGATATTAGTGGCTTTCGTGTCCTACGTGGAGAAAATATTTAGTAAAGAAAAAAATGGCACACCTAGAAATTTTAAAGAAAGTTTAGTCAATCGCTTCTGAAACATCAGAAAAACTGAATTAGTACAGCTTACAACGAATTAAAGTCAAAATATAATGATCTTAGAAAAATGCCTTTGATTGTAAGGCTTGTGAACATGGTAATAGTATTTTGATATAGGTAAACAATAGTATAAATGTGTGTGTATTTTTAAATAAATATTTGTCTCTATTCACCAAGATCTTCATTATTTACAAGGAAGAAGATTAAGCTTTTCAAAAACGATGTATAGTTTTTTTAAGAAAAATTGAACTACCACAGAGCTAGAAAAAATAATTTCTAAAAAGGAAATCATTTTATGATAACTATACTGAGATACTTCTTTGAATTCTATGCTTTTAAAGCATAGAGGATTCAATTCACATAGTCTGGATTTTAAAACAATAATTAAACATGTAATTTATTAACCTTGGAGTTTGAAAAATAGAAATATTTTCCACAACCATTTGCTTTTATATTTAAATAAATCAAAGATTCTCTCATTTCTTGTGTTTTAAGATATTGACGTGTTTCCAGTCCATTTACACATTAACTCATGACAGTCTTGTTTGGGATGGGTTATTTGATCTTCACAATAACTTCCTCATGTAAGCCTTTTTCACTTTGCATTTAAGCATTTCAGCTTGCCAAAGGTAAGTGGAACTCACACCCAGGCATACTGAGCCTGAATACTAAACTCTAAGCACATGGCATTTACACAATTTTCTAAGTTGGCAAAACTTGTTTTTCTGCCTTGGTTGTGTTTAGTTTTTAGTAACCTGGTTAATGACGTTTCTGCAGCACAATTCCTGTACTAAGGAAAGATGGGGAAAGCAGAACACAAAAATAACGGTACAGCTAGAATCTAATAAGTTCCTGTAAGGGAAAAAACAATTTTAAAAAAATCAACTTTGCAGCCTAAGATTCCATCATCTGAATAGTGCTGTTGCAAGCTGTCATCATTACAATGAGAAAGATTTAGTTTTTCCATGGGCTGATGTGACTTCCTGAATCCAGTTCATATTTCCATCCAAGAGAAATAGCAACTTCCAGTTACTTCTGGGCAATGTAAAATGGCAAATCAACAGCATGCCACATCACAGCAACCGAGAGTATAATTCACAGCACTGAGCAGTAGTAATAACCAGTAAGCCATTTTCACAGAACCCTCACTTCCTTCATTTCAAACATAGTTGTCTCAAAGTTCTAATTAACATATTCAAGGTGTTCCCATTTTTCTACATTCATGCCAACAGACTGATAATTAATTTTGCCCGTGGCATTTGATGTCCTCTACATTCACTTTGAAAAGTCAGATGAAGTCAGCTGAAATGTATAACCAGAGATTCCAGGTGAACATTCCATAGCAGTTATACAGTTTACACATAGGACCTGATTGACGGTAGTTTTGATCTGGATCAACCACATCTAAATGAAAAAAAAATTCTAAATTAAAAAATAAAAATATCAATCAGCCTTCTAAGTATTTTGGAAATCGCTCTTCTTAACTTTTGGAGTCATATAGCAATAATGTGAAAGTGAGGGAGTTGTTTACTCTTTATGCTCGTGCTGTCTTGAGACACCATCACTTGAAAAATACCTATATTCTGGACTGTTCTAGGTATTTTGGACTGTTCTGGGTATTTTGGATTGTTGTATTTTGTGAGCATGTGACATAACTAGTTTCTTTTCTAATCAAGAGTTCTTGCTCTTCACTTTATTGTTGTGGCTGATGCCACTTTCTAGCGATTCTTTATTCTTTCCACTGTAACGTTTGGGGCAATCCAGATGACCTTCTGGATTAGTCGGCTCCTTCAAAGGAAAATCTATTGATGTTCATGAAAACTACTGTTTCCTCTTTACTATAGATTTTTTTTCCATTTTCTGTTGTTGCTTTTTGTTTAGTTGATACATTTTTGCCTTTTTGTTTTTACTTTGTTTCTATTGGAGGATAAAGTCAGAACTGTAAACAGTGTACTTATAGATGAACATTTAGAACTCAGAATTAGTAGAATTGTCATTTAAAGCTATTTTCTAAGCAAATATTAACTAAGTATATATACAGCTCAAGCCTTTAATTTAAGGGGGTTGGGAAGGATGGCATGATTGAGATCTCTGGATAATAGACTGGCACCAAGAATTGCCTGGAGTAACTTTACTGGGGAGTGTGTGTACTCAGGAGATAGACGTGTGTAGAAGTGTGGAAGGCAGAATTGTACAGAGGGCAGAGTCAAACTGCAATGCAGTTACAACTGAGGCCTCAACTAATCTCACAGAGAGCTCTGGAGCTGGCCCTTCAGAGTTGTCCCAAATTGAGGCAAGAAGGCTGGACCTTTTCATCCCTGCACCAGCCAATCATTGGCCTTAGGCTACCCATGGAACATAATGTAACCTTGAGGGAGACAGTCCCATGTGACTAAGGGCATTTCCCAATGAGTGAAGCAGCTGCAGCCACTGGCAGCTACTACTCGCAGCAGGGGAGTTGGTGCACTGACCCTGATGAGGGAATCTAGGAGTAACTCTACAGACTCTACTACACGTCATGGCCTTCACCTTCACGGGGCTCACGTTCAGACTCAAGAAGTGGGTATCCATAAACTCATGTTTATGAAAAGATGGAATACGTACCAATTAAAGTTATTGCCAAATGTGAAGATTAAATAGTAAAAAAATGTATTAGTTCTCGTAGAGAAAGTGGATGTATTAGTTCTCGTAGAGAAAGTGAGAGCCTTCAGGTAAGGTTTCTCAGAGAAAATGACAACGGCATGTGGCCTTTCACAATGTGTAGGAGTTTATCAAGTGAAGAAAGGGGAAGGTTATTTCAGTCAGACAGAATACCACGTTCAGGGCACATTGGGAAAACTAATTTAATTCAGGTATGATGCATATATGGGCAGTGGTGGTTCAGTGGTAGAATTTTTGCCTTCCGAGAGGAGACCCGGTTTCCATTCCCAGCCAGTGCACCTCAGGCACAGCCACCACCCATCCATCAGTGGAAGCTTGTGTGTTGCTGTGACGCTGAACAGGTTCAGTGGAGCTCCAGACTAAGATGGCTAAGAAGAAAGACCTGATGCTGTACTTTCAAAAATCAGGCCATGAAAACCCTGTGGATCACAATGATCTTGCCTTGTTTTCAGTATCTGAAAACAGTTATTTCATATGTATTTTATGTAAATTTCTTACAAAGAAAGGATAAGTTCAAACCCTGTTATTCCCGTGGACAGAAGTGAGTCTCATGAGTTTAGTTTTGCATTTTGCAATTAATACATTTTAGAGACAAGCAGGTAAAATGTATAACAGAATTGGAATTGGTCTTTTAGATTATTTAATGTTAACTTTCATGAGGAAGATAAGAGTAGGAAATAAAAGTGTTGTTATTTTCAGTGTATGGAAAACTATATGATTTACCAAGAAAATCAAAATAATGTAAAGGAGAAAGAAACTGGGAAGGAATTTTCTCAAGGTAAAATGATAATTAGAACAAAGTGTGTTCATGGAAAGCCAAGGATGGAAGTTTTATGAAAAAGTCATTTCAAAAACAGGAGAAAAAAATAAGTTAGATGAAGATGTGAAATATCCTATGGAATGTGGCAATAGGTAATAACCCTAGCCACAGCACTTTCAGTTTAATTGTAGGAGATGAATCCCATAGTCCAGTGGTTCAGTGTGGGAAGAAATGCTAAGGTGTGTTTACAAAGAAATGAGAATTATTAGGGGACACCTTGGAGGCTAGTTACTGTAATGATTTATGTCTCTCTCACATGCAAAAACATTCACCTCCTCCAAAGACCCCAAAAGACTCACAAAGTTTAATTTCTTGTCATATAAATCAAATTCAGGTAGAGATGAAGCTCCCTAGGTACAGTTCCTTAGTTATACCACCTCAAGAATAGTTTTTCTCAATCTAAAGACCTGTGAATTTAAGAGACACACACCCAACATGGTGTCCTGGTGGCGTAGTGGTTAAGAGGTGTGACAGACATTGGATAACCATTATCTACTCTCCCATGCAAATAAAAGGGAAACAGGAGGCTTATAAGAATCACTGCTCCATAGAAATTCTGAAATCCAGCAGGGCACATACTGGAAGGTTCTTGTCTAGGAATCGTACCTACTATTTCCTGGGAATGAGTCTCCTGGTTCCTTCTGGGATCTCAGTTCTGACCTTTCAGTCATCCTTTCTTCTTCTTACAAAATGGCCAGTGTTTCAGCTCAGTAGTTTTATCATCTTAATTTTTGCCTATAGTAGTTTGGGGGTTCAGAGGACTCTTGGTTTTGTACTATCTCTGAACATTTTGAACCAAGCTGGATGTGTTTTTGCTAGTATAGTCTGCTTAAAAACTTCATGCATCTCCTATGTATCTTATTAGGACTCATTCTGTTAGACGAAAGCCACATTTAGAAGTCTTTTCAGAATAAGCTCCTGTTGAGGTTTCTGAGGGACAATATCTTCGTGGTTCTTTGAAATCCTATTGTTTAATGGACAAAATCTGTGAGGCACACTCTTCAAACCCTTAGAGGGCTTTTTGTCTAAACAGTGCTCTGAGGCACCAACTTATCTATTTCTGAGGGCTTAGCAAAGAATTTTAAAGTCACACCCTTAGTTTCATCATTAGACCATATTTTTCCTGTGACCTAGATTTGATCTTTCCCCAGAAACTAATTTTTTTTTTATTTTAATATCGTTAAGAAGAGACCAGGAAAAAGCAAAAATTTTATTTTTGAATTGAGCAAGTCTCAGATTCTTTATACTTAATACTCTTTCTTTTAGATTATCTCTCTCTCGAATTTTAGTATAACTAGCAAGAAGTCAGATGGCACCTTTAACTCAGCCTGGAAATCTCCTCAGCTAGATCACTAAGTTCACTTGGTACGTATTCTGTTTTCCATGTTACCACACACAACAATATTGTTAAACTTTCTGCCACGAGATAAAAAGGATCACCTTTTTTCTAGTTCCCAATATTTTCCTCACTTTTCTTTAAGCTCTCACCAAAAGCTTCTTCCAAAGCCATTGAATTTATGCTGTCTCTGATGTTCTTTAGTCTTTTAATAAAACTCTCCCCAAGATCCTTCTGAGCATTCACCTGCCATCTGCTCCTAAAGCCACTCCCACAGCATTTCAGTTTCTAGGTTTTTGTTACAGCAGCACCCATTCCTGGTACCAAATTCTGCTGCATAGCAAGTCACCGCTAATCAAGTGACTTAAAACTACAATAATCACCTATTAGAATTCATGGTTTCCATGAATCAGGAATTCAGAAATGGTTTTCTTTGGTAGTTTTGGTACAGGGTATCTCATGGGGTTGCAGCCAGATGTTACCTAGGGCTCACTCATGTGGCTAGCAAGGTGGTTCCTCTGCACATGGATCTCTCCATGAAGCAGCTTTAATGCTCTCACATCATAGCGGCTGGTGACTGACCTAAGAGACCAGGACAGAAGCTGCAATGCCTTTATGAACTAGTTCGGAAGTCACATACCGTCATTTCTGTTATATTTTAATGGTCATACAAACAAATCTTATTCCATGTGGGAAGAAACTATCCAGAGGCACATACACCATGAGGCAGGATCATTGGGGGTGATCTTGGACATGGCTACCCATCTGTAATTCCCTTAATGTGGGCTTTGCGTGTCTATTTTTGTTGCCCACTTACTTCTTTCACAGCTCTTAGACTTAAAAGGACACTTTAGCTTCTGACTGAAACCTGTTTACACCTTCCAGTCAACCCTCAAACAGGTTCTTAAATGATACCGGGTAATGCGTATCTGGTCCACGAGAAACGCTAGTCCTGCCTTTTTCTTGGCTGATCTTTTGAAACAACAGAAAATTAAATCTAAATTTTTCTTACAAATTTTTCATATTTATGAAAGCTTTTGGTAAAATATTGTCATCACACCATAAAATAATTACTGCATATATGGCAAAAATTATATAATGTAGTTTAAACCAGAAAGCATAAAATTACTCAAGTAGTTTAGTTTTCACTTCTGTTAGCATCAAATATTACATTCTTCCTAATTCTTCCTAGCATATTGCTGAGTTATTCAGAGTAAACAGCATTACTCATTAATTGGCTTAAGGAATATTGTCATAATGGATTACCTGTAATTCAATTTGTTATATAAATTAGAAGGGACATTACAAGGACACAAGCTATCTTTTCAATTCAATGAAATTAAACTTCAATTAAATTAATTTCAGTTAAATTAAATTAAAGTTGTTAGTAAGTTAGATGTATGAGGAAAGTTCTGTTACTCATTCAGTCTGCTGAAGGGCTTTCAATGTTGTTACAAACAGAAGGAATTCGTGTAATCAGATGTCTGAATTTAGAATATATTTAAGGTGGGAATGCACAGTTTTGAAATACTGCAAATAAATAAGCAGACAAAGTAATTCATATGTGTATATATCTCTATATATATAATCTTCTTAGAAGAATGTTTTGCTCTGTGTGCCTGCGTGTTACAATGCACAAGAACGTTGCTCCACCCCACACGGCCGTTTTGGGGAAATATTCTCACATTTAATCTCTTCCTGGATCAGAAGTTTGATTACCATATATATTCTTTCCAGACATTATTTTTTACTCTCAGAGAGAAGTAATACACCACTGACTTAAAATTATCCAACACTTAGAGATTTGTGGGGCCTTTCAAAAGACTTTCTTCTCTGACAGAATAGTAGTACAGGTGGACTCTTACAATTGCTAACCTTTTTTTGCTGGAACGAAGGTACTTTACATCTTGAAAATGATCATATTTTTAAAAAGATTACCACTCATTAAATAGTATCATTATAAAAACTTTGAAGGATATAAAGCAAGGTAATTGCAGTATCTTGCTTTCTGTTTTCATATTGTTTGGGTTTGTATCTCATTTTTGCTTTCAGAATACTGCCATCTTCTGGAAAAATGGGGAAATCACTTGGGAAGTCACTTCACACACAGAAAAGGCGACTCACGATGTTAGGAAAATTAGATTTATATGAATTCATCTTTTACCATTAGGAGTCACCCATTTAAGATTTGTGCTTCCAAAGTCCCAAAACTAGAGAGCTTTAAATTACTGTTTAGAAACTTAAAAAACTTACAGAGGGTGTTTTCAGGGCCTGTAATGCTATGAAAATGTGTGTCACACACTAGAAGTTATACGGAATTACAAAGTAAAGTATCTCTGGAAAATATTTTGCTTCATTCTATCCCTGAAAGAGTCTGTGACTAAGTGAAACTGAGCAATTTTGACATATATTTTCTGTTTATATGGCTATGAAATTTTCATTTTCAAGGTGGTTCACTTTAAAGGAATTTTTTATAATATTTTAGAATAAATACCTTCCTTACAACAAAGTGACTCCTGTGGCTGCCAGCTGGTACCCGATCATGTTGTTGTTGTTAGGTGCTGCCAGGTCAGCTCCCACTAACAGTGACAGTATGTACTACAGAATGAAGCACTGTCCGGTCCTGCTCCATCCTCACAATCGTTTTATGCTTGAGCCCATTGTTGCAGCCCCGGTGTCAATCCGTCTCATTGAGAGTCTTCCTCTTTTTCGCTGACCCCCTATTCTACCAAGCATGGTGTCCTTCTCCAGAGATTGATCCCTCCTGATAACATGTCCAAAGTACTTGAGAAGAAGTCTCGCCATCCTGGCTTCCAAGGAGCACTCTGGCTGTATTTTTTCCAAGACAGACTTGTTTGTTCTTCTGTCAGTCCGTGATGTATTCAGCATTCTTGGCCAACACCATAATTCAAAGGCATCAACTCTTCTTTGGTTTTCCTTATTCATTGTCCAGCTTTCGCATGCATATGAGGTGATTGAAAATGGCATGACTTGGGTCAGGCACACCTTAGTCCTCAGAGTGACATCTTTGCGTTTTAACACTTTAAAAAGGTCTTTTGCAGCAGATTTGTGCAATGCAGTATGTCATTCGATTTCTTGATTGCTGCTTCCATGGACGTTGATTGTGAATTCAAGTAAAATGAAATCCTTGACAACGTCAGTCTTTTCTCCATTTATCCAGTTATGAGGATTTTTGTTTTATTTATGTTGAGGTGTAACCCATACTGAAGGCGGTAGTTTTTGATCTTCATTAGTAAGTGCTTCAAGTCTTTTTCAATTTCAGCAAGCAAGGTTGTGTCATCTGCATATCACAGGTTGCTAATGAGTCTTCCATCTGATGCCACATTCTTCTTCATATAATCCAACTTTGCAGATTATTTGCTCAGCATACAGATTGAATATGTATGGTGAAAGGATACAACCCTGATGCACAACTTTCTTGACATTAAACCACACAGTATCCCCTTGTTCTGTTCGAACAACTGCCTCTTGATCTATGCACAGGTTCCTCATGAGCACAGTTAAATGTTCTGGAATTCCCATTCTTCGTAAAGTCATCCATAATTTGTTATGATCCACACAGTCGAATGCCTTTGCATAGTCAGTAAAGCACAGGTAAACATCTTTCTGGTATTCTCTGCTTTCAGCCAGGATCCATCTGACATCAGCAATGATATCCCTCATCCCACATCCTCTTCTGAATCCAGCTTCAATTTCTGGCGGTTCCTGGTTGAAGTACTGCTGCAACTGCTTTTACATGATCTTCAGCAAAAATTTTACTTGTGTGTGATATTAATGATATATTGTTTGATAAGTTCCGAATTCTGTTGGATCACCTTTCTTTGAAAAGGGCACAAATATGGATCTTTTCCGATCGGTTGGCCAGGTAGCTGTCTTCCAAATTCCTTGGCATAGACGAGTGAGCACTTCTAGCGCTGCATCTGTTTGTTGAAACATCTCGGTTGATATTCCATCAATTCCTGGAGCCTTGTTTTTCACTAGTGCCTTCAGTGCAGCTTAGATTTCTTCCTTCATTACCATCGCTCCTTGATCATATGTTACCTCCTGAAATGGTTGAACGTCAACCAATTCTTTTTGGTATAGTGACTGTGTATTCCTTCCATCTGCTTTTGATGCTTCCTGAGTCATTCAATATTTTGCCCATAGAATCCTTCAAAATTTCAACTCGAGGCTTGAATTTTTTCTTCAGTTCTTTCAGCTTGAGAAATGCTGATCATGTTCTTCCCTTTTGGTCTCCTATCTCCAGGTCTTTTCACATTTCATTATAATATTTTACTTTGTTTTCTCGGGCTGCCCTTTGAAATCTTCTGTTTAGCTTCTATTTTACTTCATAATTTCTTCCATTTGCTTTAGCTACTCTACCTTCAAGAGCAACTTTCAGAATCTCTTCTGACATCCATTTTGGTCTTGTCTTTCTTTCCTGTCTTTTTAATGACCTCTTGCTTTCTTCATGTTTGATGTCCTTGATGTCATTCCACAACTCGTCTGGTCTTCGGTCATTGGTGTTCAATACATCAAATCTATTCTTCAGATGGTCTCCAAATTCAGGTGGGATATACTCAAGGTCATATTTTGGCTCTCATGGACTTGTTTTAATTTTATTCAGCTTCAACTTGAACTCGCATTTGAGCAATTGATGGTTTGTTCCGCTGCTGTCTGCCCCTGGCCTTGTTCTGACTGATGATATTGAGGTTTTCCATTGTCTCTTTACACAGAGTCGATTTGATTCCTGTGTTTTCCGTCTGCTGAGGCTCACGTTTATAGTCACCATTTATGTTGCTGAAAATAGGTATTTGCAATGAAGAAGTTGTTGGTCTTGCAAAATTCTATCATGTGAACTCCGGAGTCATTTCTATCACCAAGGCCATGTTTTCAGCTACTGATCCTTCTTTTTATTTCCAACTTTAGCATTTCAATCACCAGTAATTATCAATTACTTCCTCTTGATTGAATTTTTGATCGATGTCAGGCTGCAGAAGTTGGTAAAAATCTTTAATTCCCTCATCTTTGGGGGATTAGTGGGCATTAGTGGTTGGTGCCTAAATTTGAATAATAGTCGTATTAACTGGTCTTCCTTGTAGGCGTATGGATATTATCCTATCACTGATAGAGTTGTACTTCAGGATAGATCTTGAAATGCTCTTTTTGATGACGAATGCTATGCCATTCCTCTTCAAGTTGTTATTCTGGGCATAGTAGACCATATGATTGTCTGATTCAAAATGGCCAATACCAGTCCATTTTAGCTCACTAATGCCTAGGATATGGATCTTTATGCATCCCATTTCATTTTTGAGGACTTCCAATTTTCCTACATTCATACTTCGTACATTCCATGTTCCGGTTATTAATGGATATTTGCAGCTGTTTCTTCTTATTTGGAGTCATGCCACTGCAGCAAATGAAGGTCCCAAAAGCTTGACTCCATCCAGGTCATTAAGGTCAACGCTACTTTGAGGAGCTAGCGCTTCCCCAGTCGTATTTTGAGTGACTTCCAACCTGAGAGGCTCATCTTCCAGCACTATACCAGACAATGTTCCCCTGCTGTTCATGAGATTTTCACTGGCCAATTTTTTCAGAAGTAGACCGCCAAGTCCTTCTTCCTAGTCTGTCAGTCTGTGATACTGGAAACTTTGCCACAGATGTTTCAAATATCAGCAGGGCACCCTTGGTGGGCAGGTTCCAATAGAGCTTCCAGACTAAGATAGACTATCTTGTTATAGACTTATTCATATTTGTAGTTCTTTTAGAATTACTTATTAAAGAACATGTAATTTAAATTCAAATTGACTTCTTCCACACTTCTAGTTGTATTCATTTCTGTTCATTCATTCATTCATTGAACAAAAAGTTACCGTTCTAACATGTGCCAATCCCTATGGTGTTGTTGTTGCTGTTAGCTGCTGCTAACTGGGGCCCAGACTCATGGTGACCTCGTGTGTTACAGAGTGGAACTGCTCCATAGGGTTTTCTTGATTGTAATCTTTATGAATGCAGTTTGCCAGGCTTATCTTCCACAGGGCCGTTGGGTAGATTCAAACCGCTAACCTTTTGGGTTAGTTTCCTATTGCAAACCACTTATGCCACCTGGGATCCTATAATTTCTTATGCTAGACCATGGATATTCAAACATATATAAAATGTTGTCCTTGGACTTGAAACCCCTAGAAACCTTCAATGAACCACACTGTTGTTAAGTTGTTGTTGGGTTCCATTGAGTCAATTTTGACTCATAGTGACCCCATATGACAGAGTAGGACTGCTCCATAGGGTTTTCTAGTCTGCAATCATTATGGGAGCAGATTGCCAGGTCTTTCTCCAGTGGAGCCACAGAGTGGATTCGAACCGCCAACCTTTCAGTTAGCAGCCGAGCACTTAACCATTGTGCCACCAGGGCTCCTTGTCCTTAAGTCACCACACCAAAAACATTTTAATCTACCAAAGGCAAAAGCAAGAAAATCACAGCGGAAGAGTGTGAAGTGTCTAAAACACTCATTAGCTACTGCTTTTTGTCATTGAGGGTTTCCACTAGCTTTCCCTTTCGTTTTCTTTTTTTTTTCTCATCATATTTACAATCTGCTGACAAACATAATTCACACAAAATAGCCATAAACTTAGCCACAATGGTCAATATTTACAGGTGAAGAGCCTTGACACAGTGAGACCCATTGGCTTGAGTTACTCAACAAGAGCTAGGATTAAATGTCGGTAAAAATGAGCAGTCTGGTCGTGGTTCAGTCATGAGTAAGACCTCTCTGGATGAAAGTAGGCAGTTGCTTTCCCAAAGCTTTGGAACAATATCATGAGACAGAATCAGAGAGAAAGATGAAAAGCCTACCAACAACTCTAAATACTCACTTTCCCTTTTCTTGTTATAAACCAGTGACGTAAACCATTCCTTCCTCTCTCCCACGTACCTCCATGCCTCATTTTTGAATGTTCCAACTCTCTTCAATAACAAAATCACACTTTTTACTCTAACTAAATTGCCTTTCCTATATTCAAAACTTGTCTGACTAAAAGGGTCAGTCTGGGAGAAGGTGAAGGGGAGCTGGCTTTCATAGAAGGGAGTGAATCCTGGGTCCAACCTTGTTCCCTCATGGCTGTCGAGTCTCACAGGGTATTTGCTCACTAAGAGACATAGAGGGAAAGAGGAGAACATGACCTTAGCAAATCCTCCTCAGCTTTGCCTTCCTTCACTTGCAAGGCTCCTCTGTTTTTCCCATTATTAAAAGGAAACAAGTAAATAATCACATGCATTGTTGACTGGTGTGTACCGGATAATACGTAAAAGCTTTTTATAGTTTCTGTAAGGGAAACTATGAGCCAGTAGACAGACAATAAGGACCCCTGGTGGCTCAGTGGTTAACCACTCAGCTGCTGTCTGAAAGCTGGGCGGTTCAAACTCACCAGCCTCCCTGAGGGAGGAAGATGTGACAGTCTGCTTCCATAGATTACTGCCTTGGAAACCCTGTGGGGCAGTTCTACTGTGTCCTATAGGGTCGCTATGAGTTGGAATCGACTATCAGCAATGGTTTTTATTTATTTATTTATTTTTAATGCAAACAGTAAGCTTAAGAATTCTTATAATCAGTTCCTTACAATTACAACATTTGTCTTAAGTTAGAAGATGCTACCAAGATTGCTGGGAACAGCCTGTCTTCTTTTTGGTGCTTTGACTCAGGGCAGTAATTAGAGTACCACTTACGTTTCGTCCGTTTTCGTGCTTGTGACAATATTAGGAGAAAATTAGAAAATCTACAGATCACTGTAACAAGTATCCTAAACTGTCTCTCTTCCCTGAGATCTTAGTGCTAGCTAGATAGATTAGATGGATGGATGGATGGATGGATGGATGGATGGATGGATGGATGGATGGATGGACAGACCGAGTAGATAGACTGATAGATTCTGACGTACATATAAATATATATAATCTCTTGTGTTTTTAACTCAAGTTCAATACCCTGCCAAATATTACTCTATAAAGAGTTACATGTAGTTTATGCTCTTCTTTGAATTAGAATGGCGGCCAAGCTTTGAAGTATATAACTGACTTTAAAAATTCTCATCACGTGACAAAAAAAATAGTAATTGAAATATCTAATTTAGGTAGGAGATTTAAAGAATTTAAGATTGAGTCAGTGTGACATTTAGCCAATTGTGTCTGAGGGTAAGTCGAAGATGGGGTTTGGAGTGCTCCACTGAGTGGATCTAAATCAATAGCAATCAATACAACCATAGACATTGCATTTCTATTCTGTTAAGACCTATTTCAATAGGCAACATTTTAAATATTAAAATCATAAATTAAAAGAAATATGGTTCTTTCACTTACAGCATTTCTACACACATCTCTTAAGCAGAAAATGTCACTTTACAGATACATTTAATTTGTCCTTTATTCATGCTTATTTTCTATTTTTTTTTTAAGTCTCTTGGAAACTGACTAAATTTTGGTAAGACAATCCAAACCTGGAAGTTACTCTAAAATTTCCATACAACAAAACACAGACTTATAAAATTATTCTTAACATTTTATGAAGCTGGATACACTTTATATATGAATGCAAACCTGTAAGTTTTATCTCTTCTTTTGTTAGCAGATACAAGAAGCCAATTTAAAATATTTCCACTTTAATTAAGTAATTAAATTAGCCCCTTTTAAAAGGCCATCAGGAGGACTCCTTGAGCTTATGGATGTAAATCTCTTAGCTGAGTTATGGATACACAGGAAATCCTCCATTAATACAAGCTGGTATTATACTTCAATTTATACAATAAATGTGCTCTTCAAAAGTAGCATATACAATTTTGGGGGGTAGCTAAAATAGTGTTTTAAATAAAGTATATTTTCTGTGGCAAATTCTTCTGTGAAGTGACTGTGTTTTAAAATAATGGTATTTTCTGTACTAAGGTCAAATAAGGAGCAACACATCTGTAATGGAGACAGGGACCAAGACAATTGGGTAACTACGAAGCTGAGTATATCGACAGCCCCAGAAAGGACATCCTTGTCCTGTATGTCCTAGCATAAGACAAGGAATGATTGCAGTCCCCAGAAAGATTCAAATATTCAACTGCAGGAAACAGTGAAAGATAAAGGAGCCTTTTTATTATCAGGGGAAAACTCCACAGCCCTCTTTTGTATTCAAAACCATTCAAATGAATGTAGCCATTCTCTCAGAAGACAAGGATTATGGAAAAGATTAATAACTCAGTCACCCTTCTTTGCACTCATCTTAAAAACCATTGCTTCGGTCTCAGTAAGAGCCGTCTTTGCTGCTTTCTGTAGCTATGCTTCTTTTTTGCTGTTTTCAGGGCCAGCCTGTGTTGGATGCCAGATCATGATGTTTGACAGCATCACTGGAAATATTCCAAAGAATATGTGTTATACATTAGAATTACATAGACTTCGGGCAGGTTTTGTTTCTCTGGCTTCTCAATAGCTTACCTCATAGTCTTCTTTCTATATAAGTGAAAATCTTGTGCTAAACAGAATATTGAGATGAGTTAATAGAATGATATCTTTTAAAACGGAGCACTTTATGCACTCCTACCAACGTTCCTATTTCTATTAATGGTGTGTTCCTTTTTACTCGAGAAGATGGGGAGATACTTCAGCATTTGCTCAAATGCAACAGAAAGTTCATGAACTGTGTTTATTTTATAATTGTGCTAATCCAAATGCCAGCAAATAAGCGTCAGCATATCATCAGTCCTGAATACAAACACTTTGAGAGGGGTTTCTGCACTGTGGTGGTGTCTCTGAAGAAATGATATTCTTCCCACATCACCAGAGAAGAATGTGTTTGGACATTTTCTTGGAATGCTAGTGAGCTGTCTACCAATCCTAGAACAATGCTGCTGTTTGTGTACAAGATGGTCACAAATGGGCTATCCACAGAAACAAAAATTTATATCGATTGCAGTTGTCTCCATAAATGTTTAATCCTTACTAGCAATTATGAAGGAAAGCAAGCTTTTGGACCTTTGACTTGGAATTTTCTGGGGCTCTTAAAAAGAACCCTGATAAGTGTCCATTCTCTTTATTGCCCCCTATTTTTCAGATATTAGCCTATTTCCCATTATCAAAGCCACACATGTGCACATTTTTTTTCTTTTATACATTATTTTTCAGATTAGTTTTAGGCTTACAGAAAAAATTGCTGAAAGTAAGGAGCATTCCCAAATACTCCCTCTCCTCCCGCCCACAGTTTTCCCTACTGTTAAAAGCTTGCATTAGTTTGATACATGTGTTACAATTGATGAACCAATGTTAGTACATTATTAGTAACAAAAGTTCATAATTTAGATTAGGGTGACTTTGTGCTGTACAGTTCTATGGGCTTTGACAAAAACGTAATGTCATGTATCCAACATTACAGTATCATACAGAATAGTTTCACTGCTCCAAAACCCCCCCTGCACTTTACTTATTCATCCGTCCACCTCCCAACCTTCTAGTTTTTTCTCAGCTGGTACTCACTGCTCTTTTGACTATCTCTGTAGTTTTGCCTTTCCCAGAATGTCATCTGGTTGGAATCATACAGTAGATAACCTTTCAGATTGGCTCCTGTCACTTAGCAATATGCATTTAAGGTTCCTTCATGTCTTTTGGTGGCTTGATAGCTCATTTCTTTTTAGCGCTGAATAATACTCCATTATATGGATGTACACCAGCTTGTTTATCCATTCACCTATGGAAGGGCATCTTGATGGCTTCAAATTTGGGGCAATTATGAATAGAGCTGCTTTAACATTTGTGTGCAGGTTTTTGTGTGGACAGAAGTTTTCAGCTCATTTGCGTAAATACTTAGGAGCGTAACTGCCCGATTGCATAGTAGAACTATGTCTGGAGCCTGGGTGTCTCAGTGGTTAAGAGCTCAGGCCGCTAACCAAAAGGTCCCCAGTTCGAATCCACCAGCTGCTCCTTGGAAACCCTATTGGGAGTTCTTCTCTGACCTATAGGGTTGCTATGAATCGGAATCAACTCGACAGCAACAACTGTGTTTAGCTTTGTAAAAAATACCTAACTATCGGCCAAAGTAACCTTACCACGTTGCATTCCCACCAGCAGTGAATGAGAGTCCTGGTCGCTGCACGTCCTAACAGCATACGGTGCTGTCAGCGTTTCGGATCTCACCCGTGCTGGTAGATGGTGGTATTTTATCGTTGTTTTAATTTGCAATTCCCTAATGACATATGGTACTGAGCATCTTTTCATGTGCTTATTCCCCGTACGTATATCTTCTTTGGTGAGGTGCATGTTCAAATCTTTGCCCATCTTGTAATTTGGGTTTCTTGTACTCTTATTGTTGAGTTTAAAAAGTTCTTTGTATGCAAGTCCTTTAGCAGATACGTGTTTTGCAAGTATTTTCAACCAGTCTGTGACTTGTCTCTTAACAGTGTTTTTCACAGAGCAGAAATTTTAAATTTTAATCAAGTTCAACTTATCGATTTTTCTTTCATGGATCGTATTTTTTGGTGTTATATTAAAACAACAACAGCAACATATCTAAAAACTCATTGCTAAACCTAAGGCCACCTAGATTTTCTCCTATATTATCTTCTAGAAATTTTATAATTTTGTGTTTGACATTGAGGTCTGTAGTCCATTTTGAGCCAATTTTTGTGCAAGGTGTGAGACCAGTGTCTAGATTCATTTTTCAGCAGTGGATGTCCATTTGTTCCAACACCATTTGTTGCAAAGACTACCCTTTATCCATTAGATTGCCTTTGCTCCTCTGTTAAGGTTAGATTGTGGTAAACCCAAATCAATTGTTGTTGTTGTTGCTGTTGTTAGGTGCCGGTCGAGTCAGTTGTGACTCTTAGTGACACTGTGTACAACAGAACAAAACACTGCCCAGCCTTGCACCATCCTCAGTTGTTATGCTTAAGCCCGTTATTGCAGCCACTGTATCAGTCCATCTCATTGAGGGTCTTCCTCTCTTTTACTAACCCTCTGCTTTAGCAAGCAGGTTGCCTTTCTCCAAGGATCCGTCCCTCCTGATAAGATGTCCAAAGTACATGAGACAAAGTCTCGCCATCGTTTCTTCTAAGTACAGCATTCTGGCTGTACTTTTTCCAAGACAGATTTGTTCATTCTTCTGGCAGTCCATGGTATATTCAGTATTCTTAGACAATATCATAATTCAAAGGCAACAATTCTTCTCACTCATTGTCCAGCTTTCGCATGCATATGAGGCGATTGAAAATACCATGGCTTGAGTCTGGCGCACTTTAGTCCTCAAAGTGACATCTTTGCTTTTCAACACTGTAAAGAGGTTTTTTGCAGATTTGCCCAATGCAAATACCTTGTTTGATTTCTTGAGTGCTGCTTTCATGGGCGTTGATTGTGGATCCAAGTAAAACGAAATCCTTGACAACTTCAATATTTTCTCCTTTTATCAAGATGTTGCTTATTGGTCCAGTTGTGAGGACTTTTGTTTTCTTTGTTAAGGTGTAATCCATACTGAAGGCTGTGGTCTTTGATCTTGATCGGTGAGTGCTTCACGTTCTTTTAGCAGACAAATCAATTAGGCTCTGGTAAAATAGTTTGCCTTTAGGTCACGCCTTGATAATGAAAACAGAATGCCTTGGGTATAGTTCAAAATGGTTACTTTTCCTCTTCCCTTACCAGAAGCTCGAGAGGATTTTTCTCTGATCCTTATGGTGAAATTCATTAAAGTGTGGAGGTTCCCTATGACCGTCCTACCCTTAGAGTTTTTAATTCTCGGGCTAGTCCACACTGAGCCTGCAGCAATTCAATGACAGTTTAAGTGTTCCTACCAGTACTGGCTTCAGCTATGCACTTCTGCTCCTGGGCTTCTGTTCCCAGTAAGCTGTGACTCTTTGTATCTGCCTGTCTGCCTCTATATACTTGGGGCAGAAGTTTTCTACGTGATTTCAATTCTCTGATGGATCTAAGAAAAGTTGCTGATTTTAAGTTTGCTCAGCTTTTTCCTTGTTGTAAGGAGGAGAGTGATGACTTCCAAGCTCTTTACATATTAGACAATAAACCAGAAGTCCCCCATGCACACAACTGAAAAAGAAGTAGCAAGTGAAATTTAAATGGTAACAAGGTATGACTGTTTCCCAATAAGCGTAACCAGCTGCTGGGCCCCAAAAGTTCTGTGGGCTCTCTCACTTCCATGCCTTTGCTCACACTGATGCCTTTGCCTGCCAAGTTCTTCCCTCGGTTCTCTTAACCCTGGTTGGTCCAGCTGTCCTTAAATATTCAAGAAATATATTTTTGAGTATCCACTGTGTCATGGATTGAATTGTGTCCCCCCAAAATACGGGTGTCAATTTGGTTAGTCCGTAATTCCCACTACTGTGTGATTATCCACCATTTTGTGGATAAGAGCTACGGCTGCTAACTAAAAGGTTGGCAGTTCGAATTGCAGGTCAAACAAATGATCTCCCAGACTGTTTTAATGCTTTCATTATCTGCCTTCACTAGTCCCTGGTGGATGTATTTTCAAGAAGGATTGGCTATTGAGAATGCATTGTTACAGTGCTGGAGCTTTTACTTGGTCTGTTTATGATATGCTTGTTCAGTAGGGAAGATGCTTTTAAATACCAAATATTACCTTTTGGTCACATACAGTGTGCCTTGGTTATCTAGTGCTGCTATAACAGAAATACCACAAGTGGATGGCTTTAATAAGCAGGTTTATTCACTCACAGTCTAATAGGCTACAAGTTTGAATTCAGGGCACCAGCTCCACGGGAAGGCTCTCTGTCTTTATCTGCTCTGGAGGAAGGTCCTTGTCATCAGTCTTCCCTAGGAGATGGTCTAGGAGCTTCTCCATGCAGTAACCCTGGGTCAAACGGATACACTCTGCTCCTAACACTGCTTTCTTGGTAGTAAGAGGCTCCTATGTCTCTCTGCTCGCTCCTCTCTTTCTTTTATATCTCAAAGGAGATTGGCTCAAGACACAATTCAATCCTGTAGAATGAGTCCTCCCTCATCAACATAACTGCCACTACTCCTATTTCGTTAATATCATAGAGATAGGATTTACAACACATAGGAAAATCACATCAGATGACAAAATGGTGGATAATCACACAATAGTGGGAATCACGGCCTAGCCAAATTGACACCCATATTTTGGTGGGACACAATTCAATGCATGACACAGTGGATACTCAAAAATACATTTCTTGAATATTTAAGGACAGCTGGACCAACCAGGGTTAAGAGAACCGAGGGAAGAACTTGGCAGGCAAAGGCATCAGTGTGAGCAAAGGCATGGAAGTGAGAGAGCCCACAGAACTTTTGGGGCCCAGCAGTTGGTTCAGTTTGGCACAGATACAGGGGCTTCATGTTCAGATCCAAAGTGTCTAATACATCATGACAAAGAAGATGAGGGGGCTCTATCAGAAGACTTTCAGAGGGGAAAAAATATGACTCTATATGCATTTTGAAAAAATCTTTTGTGAATGGGGTGAGAACATGTGAGAATAACTCTGAGGAGGGAGATTATTTTGAGGACTTCAGTGAGGCCTGAACCCAGGCAGTAGGCTTGTGGAGGAGGAAGCATGGATGGACCCAATATATACTAAGGAATTATAATCTATATAATAACTCACAGGGTATAGGAGTAAAGTGGAGGAAGGAAACACAATATCTTAATAACTGAGCAACCAGGAAGGTAATGGTGAGAAGACAGGGAATATAAGAAAAGATTTAAGTGGATATTTTTTATTTGCTTCTTTGGCATCTGTTTTACCTTCTTTTGGAAACAATACCCAGTTTCCATTTGAGGGTCCTTACCTCACAACTCCTGGTTCATATGGTGTGAGCAGGGTACCCCCAGGAGCGGAGCCTGTGACCCAGACGGGAGCCAGCAAATGTACCGCAATTCCCCTGGCCGAAGTACCATGTGAGTGTGTGTGAGCTGTGTGTTCGTGTTGGTGGGGAGGGGTGGGGAAGGCAGGGATCAATTTGGCCTAAACTAATCCAATTAGGATTTAAAGATTAGTAATTTTGTAGAGGAGCCCTGGTGGCACAGTGATTAAGAGCTACGGCTGCTAACTAAAAGGTTGGCAGTTCGAATCTACCAGCCACTCCTTGGAAACCCTTTGGGGTAGTTCTACTCTGTCCTATAGGGTCGCCATGAGTCGGAATCGACTTGACAGCAACGGGGTTTTGGTTTAATTCTGTAGAAGCTACTAGAAAAGAGACCCTCTCGTTTGCACTGGATTTAGAGATGCAAGGGTATGAGGCTAGAGCTGCTGTACCATCTTGCCACCCCAGGACGAGAACCTAAGAGCACAGCCAACCTAGAGAAACAGAGCTGAGTAAGGGTGCAAGAATAGGCAGGTTGATGGCACTGACTGAGCCCTGCTTTCAGCCACACCTGGAGCCAGCCTAACAGTTGGACCTTTCAATTATGCACATCAATATGCTTATGCTATTTGCAGGAGGAAAAAAAGTCCTAGCTAATACAAAAAGTCAAGGGCAATGCCTCGGAAGCAGGTTAAATACATACGTGTGAAGGTCCAAAGAGAAATCTGCCCTGTTATCCACAGACAGGCGATTTTTGAGATGGGATGGTCACCGAAGTGGCATGCAGAGAAGGCGAAAAGAAAACCATGGGCAACGTCGAAAGCTAGTCAACCAGTCCGTCGGTCAGCAAGTGCTCACTGAGCTCCTAATCTGTGGCGTGCTACAGCAGTGAGCAAAACTGACCCAAAATAACAGTGAAAAAAAAACCAAACCCGTTGCCATCCAGTCGATTCCGACTCATAGCGACCCTTTAGGACAGAGTAGACCTACCCTACAGAGTTTCCAAGAAGTGGCTGGTGGATTCCAATTGCCGACCTTTTGTTTAGCAGCCAAGCTCTTTAACCACTGCAATAAATAAGTAAACCAATAAATTCATGCGCTTCTGCAGCTGATATTCTGTTAGAGAAAAGTAAAGCCTGTAGCATGTTTAATAATGATATGCTGTAAAGAGAGAGATGGGAGGGATGTGTGAGATGTGGACTTTTAGGCAGTGATCCGGGTGGGCCTCGTGAAGAAGTTGACAGCTTTTTGAGTAACGATTGGAAAGAAGTCGGAAGACCAAATGAGGAAGAGCGTTCCGTATAGGGGAACAACAAGAGCGAATGACCCGAGTCAGGGGCACACCAGGTTTGGGCAGTAAAACAGCATGGAGGTCAGTGTGCCGGAGCCCAGTGAGCAAGGAGGACAGCAGGGGGTCATGAGGCCAGAGGGGCCAGTTTATCTCTGTCGGTCGTAGAAGGAGCTTTAACTTTTATTCTGAGTGAGGTGAGAAGCCAGGGACTGGGTTTGGAGTAGAGATGTTACATAGGTTTTCAACAGGTCACTCCAGCTGCTGTGAATAGTATGTCAGTGCAAAGGGTGGGAGGGAAGCAGGGAGACCAGTTAGGAAGCATGTGTAACAATCCAAACATTTCCCGTTTGATTTAACAACAGAAGAAAGACAAGAACACAGCCAAAAAACAACTCTGGAGTAGTTCTGCTCCGTAACACGTGGGGTCGCCGTGAGTGGGAATCGATTTGATAGCACGAGACAACAGCAGATTAAGGACATTGGTAATAACTTTTAAATGCGCTAAACGCCTGGGATAAAGAACACATGAAACTATTCGAAAACCTATGTTTCTAACACACCGAGAAAGATCTTAAGACACCACCTGAATCTGAGTTTGCTGTGACGGAAAATATACTGTCCAGGAAATAGACGCCACAGTATTTAAAGGCCCTTTATCACTGTGGAATGTTCTTCTCTTGTCTTACCGCCTGAACTCTAAGGTGGGAATCAAAATCTTATCTGCTTGAAAATTCTCTATCATTTCTTTCAACAAAATAGCTCTAAGTTTCTTTTCCACTCTGAGTTATACAATAGTGGGATAAATTCAACTATTTGGAACACAGAGGTCATTTGAGGCCAGGATCAAAGATTCAGTCCTTGAATAGGGCTTATTAGAAAACAGTTCCAAAAGTGTCAGCTGTGTTCCAAACCCCACACAATTATTGATCTTAATTGGGGCTAGAAGAGAGAGTATGAATACTGCTTAAAAATCCCTCTTTAAACTAAACAAACTTTTCAAGGCTCTTGTCTTAACAATATCCCATCATTCTCATTTGCAAATTTAACCTGAATTATCTCATGAAATCCTTTAGAATCCTGCCTTCTTTACGCTGATTCTGGCACATAGGCCAAGCCTGCAGAAATCATGCTGAAGTGCAGTTCAGGTAAAGGCAAACAAACCCAAAAGAGACAGAGACCACAGAGTGATTGAGTCACTTTTCCGGCAGACCGTAGTAACTAAAAATCACAGAGAACCTGATTTTAGGACTTCAAACAATGTGGGAAAGATGGGTGGTGCAAACAGTTAACGTGCTCAGCTGCTTACTAAAAAGTGGGTGCTTTGAGTCCACCCAGAGGTGCCTCAGAAGAAAAACCTGGTGATCTATTTCTGAAAATTCAACCATTGAAAACCCTACGGAGCGCAGTTCTACTCTGACACACATAAGGTCACACGTGGGGTGGCCATGGGTCGGAATCAGTTCAACAGCAGGTTAGACTGTGTGAAGAAAACAAACCCTTCTCGTGCAGCACAGACAAACAGGTGTTGGCTGTGATAAACAAAGTTGTACAAAAGAAAAAATCCATGAGAAGCACTTCGGTCGGTAAGGTCGCTTTTCACTTTCCTTCCATCAGGCTGCCTGATGAAGAATCAATTATGCAAGCAACATTTAGATAGAGCCTTCCTAAGGCCAGGATAAAGAGCCCTGGTAGTGCAGTGGTTAAAGTGATTGACTGCTAATGGTAAAGGTCGGTGGTTCAAAGCCACTAGGGGCTCTGTGGTAGAGAGATGTGGCCGTCTGCTTCCATAGAGATTTACAGCCTTGAAAACTTTATGGGGTTGCTATGAGTTTTTTGTTTTGTTTTGTTTTGAAGGCCAGGATGCTGAATGTATCACAGGCCCTTTAATAACAGTGTAGGGTCCTGGCCAGCCATTGCCTGGCCACGTTTCCTAGCTGACTAAGGAGAATTCCACACCCTGAGTCAGAAGCATCGCCCTTCTCCCTGTAAGCCGGATCAGAAACGACCTTGCAAGCCCCGACAGGTTGGCAGACTGGGTAAGAGAGGAGCATGCACAGCAGGTGGGACTAAAGGAGAAACCCAAAATTAGAACGGGGAGGGATTCTAAAGAGAAAGAGAAACCAGACAGAAGCGTGGACTCAAGAGGAAAACAAACTGCATTTCATCCAGCCTCTCTTCTAGAAGTTTTCAGTGCTACAAAATCCAGTGTTACAGCCTCCAGGGAGACAGAGAGGAAAGGGGAAGGAGGCGAAGTTCATGGTTGGGCAAGTGAGCACGGGAGTGGAGGGTTGCAGAGAAAGCGTTCTCCACACTCACAAGATAGGAAGGAAGGAAGTGATGCAACCCAGCAAAGAATGCGAGTGAGCCTGAGCGAATTCCCAGAGGTGGGAGTGTGTGCAAGGGACCGGCCGCAGGGACAGAGAGTGACCGATGCCAGAGCTCATGGTGTGAGCCTCAGCCAGATGGCCACTGATTCAGGAGTGAAATGAAGATGTTGGGCTGGAAGGAACAAGGTCCGTGCAGAATTGTCCCCCAGCCAGGGGCAGCCTTACAGCCTTGATTGAGTCTTGGGAGATAAGACCTAGGCAGCAAAAGTTCATAGACTGAAAATTTACCTCCTCTTGCTAGCTGAAAGCAGCCCTGGTGGTGCAGTGGTTAAGAGCTTGGCTGCTAACCAAAAGGTCAGTAGTTCAAATCCGCCAGCTGTTCCTTGGAAACCCTATGGGACAGTTCTACTCTGTCCTATAGGGTCACTATGAGTCGGAATAGACTCGACAGCAATAGATTTTCTAGCAGAAAAGATTTCTAATATATTTTATTCCGTCTGTTCCTGTTTGGGCTTAGGAGAAGCGGTAGGAAAAAAAAACAGAGTTGCCATGGAGTTGATTCCGACTCATGGCGACCCCATGTGTTTCATAGTAGAACTGCGCTCATAGGGTTTTCAATGGCTGTGATCTTTCAGAAGTAGATTGCCACGTCTTTCTTCCCAGGCGCCTCTGGGTAGTTTCAAACCACCAACCTTTCAGTTGGTGGCTGAACACTAACCATTTGTGCTACCCAGGAAGTCCAGAGAAGGAGTACTGAAGTATAAATCAATGCCTCTGCACTATTCCAGCTCTTTGATTAACTAGTTGTGAGACTGTCTCTCTGGGCTTCTGTTTATTCATCCTCAAAATGAAAGTGTTGGACCACCATTCACGATTTTAGCTTTAGAACTCCCCCTCTGCTACCCACTGCACACGTACACCTCCTACCAGCCCCCCACCCCTCTCAAATATACATAGATTGCAGGCCTCATGGGGAGAAGGGCCATGTCTAATTTGATCACTACCCGTCATAGCAATTAGGAGCGTACCATAGTAGATGCTCAGTAGATATGTGTTAAATGAATTAAAGTAGACTACAGACCATAAGGAGCCCTGGTGGCATGGTGGCTAAGAGCTTAGCTGCTAACCAAAAGGTCGGCAGTTCAGATCCATCAGCCACTCCTTGGAAACCCTATGGGGCAGTGCTACTCCATCCACAATCCATAAAGCAGATAAAAGCAGAACTGTTGTGGTTGAAGCAGTATGGAGCCCCACTAATTCAACCATCCTCTTCACCCTTGGGGGCCTGTGAGAACACCAGGACCATGGGGAACCCAGTTTTAACACCATTGGACTAGATGTCCTCTAAGGCTTCCCCTCTACAGGTCTGTAATTCAGTGGCCTGTGCCGCTCACGTTGAGTTCAAGTGTAGAAAACAATCTGCTTGGGCCTAAATTCACCTGCCTGAAGGATCACTTTTCCCACTTCACCCGCTACTTCAAAGTCCTAGTCTTTAAACCTTCTCACTGCTACATTTTCCCCTCTTTGCAGAGATGAAAGCATTTTTCCAGACAGGCCTGCTGTGAGTGACTTCTTGGAAATGAATATCTTGAGTCCCTTATGTGCCTCTCACACGAGGAACTCCTTGTATTTATTTATTTTTAAGAATAGGGCTGGGAGGTTGACGTTTCCATTAGCAGTTGAGTGATTTTTTTTTAAATAAAAACCCTGTTGCCCGGTGAGACATGCCTCACATTCCACTCTCCCCACTTCAGGCAGCTCTGTGCTACTAAATAGGCAGTGGAAATGACACGCCTGGAAACCCAGCAGAAACACCGTCTCGCGTCTTCCCGCTCAGCGGTGTACGGTGAAGGTATTGTAGGTGGTCAGTTGAGGAAGGGAGACTCCAAGATTCTCAGAAGAGATCTGTGGCATCTTCTACATCTGGCATCTGTCCCTCCGCTGTATTCAAAGGATTCTTATGTTTGAGTGCTGATCACACCCCCAGCGGGACCAAGACACAGAATCATCTTGACGTTCCAGAGGACTTTGGAACTGTCATAGTCCCTTGAGGTGAACTGAGGCCAGTTATCCTTCCGTGGAGGGAGGTTAGCTGTGGAGTCACACACCGCTAAAGGGGACGCATCAGCTCCTCATGCGCAAGCTTCAATGTCAGCAAGCCAGGTGGGCATTTGACTCAGTGCGTTCTGCAGCCTAGCACCCTTCTGTTCCAAAGGACAGAGATAATCGGTTTAACTCAAAGTATTATTCGCTCAATTTATGACAATGAAGGGATTCTCTATGGGGTATCCCTCTGATCTATGTCAAGACTAGCAATAGGATAGAGGTTGTGAAATGGAAATTAAAAATGGAATCGGATTGCTGAGAATTATACTAATGGAACACAGATTGCATTAAATGTAAATTGCATATCAGCACAGGAAGACATTTGTCCCAGTTGAAAGTCTGCAGGTACAGATTTACCATGCAGTCTCAAACATCCCAAGAGTTTAACCTTTGGCAGAACACAAGGCTCATTTGAAAGACAGAGGGAAACTTTTTAATAGACTCAGAATACTTTCTTAGACGACAATTAGTTTTTATTGTTTTCATGCTTTACGGGTAAATGAATTCAAAATGTGAAACAATTTTCCATTAAAATGTACATGTTTTTATTTAATTAGGGGAAATGTGTTTTGGTTTGGATTGAGCTTTGAAAGGTTTAGAACGAAGGCTATAGTGTGTCATGAATCCAAACATCACCTGCCCCTAGTCCAAAAAGGGAATCCCTGGGAGCTTAGAGATTGATGTGCTGGGACTTAGGGCCACCAGACAAACGGACGGTCGGAGTGGCGTGACCCAGAGACCTGTCAGGGCTGACTGTTGTCTGGGAAGATGGAAAGCGGGGAGACTCCAGGAGGAGCCAATATGAAGAGAAGGTTGAGGGGCTGACGCTCCATGCGGAGTCCAGTGTGTCCTCTGAGAACGTGGACCAGAAACCACCTTCTTAGTTGTTCCCTCGCTTCTCTTGCGCTCCTCTTTCTCTTTCACTCTCCTGCCTCTTCCCTCCTCTCCTGCCTTTTTCTGAAGCTAAAGCCTACCATTGTATTATCCAAGATCTGGAAGGAGAGATCCCAGGGGAAAGGGCGGGGATAAAAGCATAAATGTGATCCAAATGCACACATACACGTGTGTGCGCACACACACACACCCTCTCCCCAGTAATACTCAAGTCATTAGTAACAAAGATACCACTGTAGAAACTGCTTTCAAATATTAGAAAATGTCTTAGAGCCCAGAAAGAATTAAAGGAGTGTGTACCTTTGTACCTGGTTTCCTTTAGCCAAGTAAAGCAAATGCCACACAGGCGTACAACTTTAGTCTCGATTGTTCAGGTTACCGTATCCGTGCCAGATACAAATGAGATCCAAACGAAATCCAGTTTTGCAATCACCAAATACTGAGAGATGTTGGAGCATGCTTGGCGGGGTTAGGTTCTGCTGGCCCTGCAATGCTTTTGGAAAATTAAATCGTAGGATTCTTTCATTGTCATTGTGGAATGTTGCTGCTGTTGTTTTCTTATTTTTTTTCTTTTTTTCAAATAAGGAGAACACATAAAAGTGCTTTAACCAAAACGTTTACATGCTGGATCATAGGCAAGAAATTTACAATAATTTATGCTTTGTCTCTCAGACTGTTGTGTAATAGAAAAAGCGATGACTTTTAGAATAAGTCCAGGCTGAATTTCTAGCTCTGACACCAGCTTTATGACCTTGGGCTAATTTCTTATCTGAGCCTCAATTTTGTTAATCCATAAAGTAAGTATAATTGTACATTGTTCTCATCGTTGCCTGATGTTTAAAAGAGTAAATGTAAATGCTTAGCATTCGTTTATTCAGTGATACATATTGCTGTTGTTAGGTGCCGTTGAGTCGGTTCCAACTCACGGCAACCCCATGTACAACTGAACAAAACACTGCCTGGTCCTGCACCATCCTCACAATCGTTTTATGCTTGAGCCCATTGTTGCAGCCACTGTGTCATTCTATCTTGTTGAGGATCTTCCTCTTTTTCACTGACCCTCTACTTTACCAAGTATGATGTCCTTCTCCAGGGACTGATCCCTCCTGATAGCATGTCCAAAGTATGTGAGACGAAGTCTTGCCGTCCTTGCTTCTAAGGAGCATTGTGGCTGCACTTCTTCCAAGACAGATTTATTCGTTCTTCTGGTAGCCCATGGTATATTCAATATTCTTTGCCAAAGAATAATTCAAATGTGTCAGATCTTCTTTGGTCTTCCTTATTCATCATCCAGCTTTCACATGCATATGAGGTGATTGAAAACACCATGGCTTGGGTCAGATGCACCTTGTTCTTAAAGTGACATCTGCTTCTGAACACTTTAAAGAGATCTTTTGCAGCAGATTTGCCCAATGCAAAGTCATTTGATTTCTTTCTTTCTTTTTTTTTTGTTGTATTTTAGATGAAGATTTACAGAACAAATTAGCTTGTCATTAAACAATTAGTAAACATATTGTTTTGTGACATTGGTTACCAACCCCAGGACATGTCAACCCTCTCCCTTCTCGACCTTAGGTTCCCTATTACCAGCTTTCCTGTCTCCTCCTGCCTTCCAATCCTTTCCTGAGCTGGTGTCCTGTTTAGTCTCGTTTTATTTTATGGGCCTGTCTAATCTTTGGATGAAGGGCAAACCTCAGGAGTGACTTCATTACTGAGCTGAAAGGGTGTCCAGGGGCCATACTCTCGGGGTTTCTCCAATCTCTGCCAGGCCAGTAAGTCTGG
>NW_004444035.1:8991490-8995292 GCF_000243295.1 Trichechus manatus latirostris
GGACCCTCTATTGTGATCCTTGTCAGAGCAGTTGGTAGTGGTAGCCGGGCACCATCTAGTTGTGCTGGACTCAGTCTGGTGGAAGCTGTGGCAGTTGTGGTCCATTAGTCCTTTGCCCTAATCTTTCCCTTGTGTCTTTGGTTTTCTTCATTCTCCCTTGCTCCTGTGGGGTGAGACCAGTGGAGTATCCTAGATGGCCGCTTAAAAGCTTTTAAGACACCAGATGCTACTCATCAAAGTAGAGTACAAAACATTTTCTTTATAAACTATGTTATGCCAATCGAGGTACATGTTCCCCGAGACCATGGTCCCCACAGCCCTCCACCCAGCAATTCAGTCCCTCAGGGAGTTTGGATGTGTCTAGAGAGCTTCCATGACCTTTCCTTGTACAAGCTGTGCTGGCATCCCCAGTATTGTGTACTGTCTTAACCCTTTACCAAAGTTACCACTTATCTAATGTCTATTTAGTGTTTTTCCATCCCTGCCCCTCCCTCCCTTGTAACCATCAAAGATTGTTTTTGTGTGTAAATCTTTTCATGAATTTTTATAGTAGTGGTCTCATACAATATTTGTCCTTTTGTGATTGACTTATTTTACTCAGCATGATGCCCTCCAGATTCATCCATGTTATGAGATACTTCACAGATTCATCATTGTTCTTTATCGTTGTATAGTAGTACTCCACTGTGTGTATGTATGTACCATAGTTTGTTTATTCATTCATCTGTTGATGGGCATCTAGGTTGTTTCCAAGTTTTTGCTATTGTGAGCAAAGCTGCAATGAACATGGTGTTCATATGTCTATTTGTGTGACAGCTCTTACATCTCTAGGATATATTCCTAGGAGTTGGATTGCTGGATCATAGGGTATTTCTATTTCTAGCTTTCTAAGGAAATCCCATATCATTTTCCAAAATGGTTGTACAATTTTGCATTCTCACCAGTACTGCATAAGACTTCCAGTCTCCCCTCAGTCTCTCCATTTGTTATTTTCTGGTTTTTTTGATTCGTGCCAGTAATGCTGGGGTGAGATGGTATCTCGTTATGGTTTTCATTTGCGTTTCTCTAATGGCTAGTGATTGTGAGCATCTCCTCATGTGTCTATTAGCCTCTTGAATGTCTTCTTTGGTGAAGTGTCTGTTCATTTCTTTTGCCCATTTTTTAGTTGGATTATTTGTCTTTTTGTTGTAGAGGTGTTGGATTTTCCTGTAGATTTTAGAGATTAGACCTTTGTCAAATTTGTCATGACCAAAATTTTTTTCCAATCTGTAGGTTCTCTTTTTACTCTTTTGGTGAAGTCTTTTGATGAGCATAGTTTTTGTGTATGGTGTGAGGTATGGGTCCTATTTAATATTTTTGCAGATGGATATCCAGTTTTGCCAGCACCGTTTGGTAAAGAGACTGTCTTTTCTGTCATTTGATTTCTTGAGTGCTGCTTCCATGGGTGTGGGTTGTGGATCCAAGTGAAATGAAATCCTTTACAACTTCAATCTATTCTCCATTTATCATGATGTTGCTTACTGGTCCAGTTGTGAGGATTTTTGTTTTCTTAATGTTAAGGTGTAATCCATACTGAAGGCTGTAGTCTTTGATCCTCATCAGTAAGTGCTTCAAGTCCTCTTCGCTTTCAGCAAGCAAGGTTGTGTCATCTGCATATCACAGGTTGTTAATGAGTCTTCCTCCAATCCTGATGCTGTGTTCTTCATATAGTCCAGCTTCTTGGATTTTTTACTCAGCATACAGAGTGAACAAGTATTAGGATTTTATGATTATTACTGTGATTGTATTTTTACAATTTATATCGATCTCCAGAATATAAACTCCGTGATGGCAGCAACCAATCATTGTACGCCCATAACTTGCACTGAACTTATTACTGAATAAACGAATGAAGGCCTTTTAATAAGGAAATAAACAGAATGCTATAATAGAGAAAGTAGAAATATGAGGGAGGAAATCTTTTGATAGGGTAGTCTGGAGATTCCTCTCTAGGATGCTGAACACTTAAATGATGAGAAGAAGCCAACCACGTGAATGAAAAGAACCAGGAAAAGAGACTTCTGGACAAGAAGTATCCAGGGCAAAGACACTGAGACAGAAAAGAACATGGAACACTGGATGCTGGGGAGGGGCCGGTGGCTGATGCAGGGGAGAAGCAGTTAAATCACACAAGGCCAGAAGACCATGGTGAGTTTGAGTTTTATTGTAAGCGCAATGTGAGCTCCTTGTCCCCCTTCCATACCTCCCACTTGTTTATAGTTTTGTTAGAGTAACAAGATTAACATACATTTCACTTCTTAGGGAACACAATTTCTGTTAAGAGTGATGGAAAAATTTGGAAATGGATAATGGTAATGGTTGAACAACATGATAAACATGACTAATGTCATTGAATTCTACACCTGAAGAATGTTGAAAAGGCAAATGATGTGTTACATATATATTTACCACAATAAAAATATAAACAATTAACATACATGTAAACATTTTGGCAGTAATACTGAATAACAGAAAATTAATCATGGGTTTTGAGAAACAGGTGTTCATGTTCAGAAAGGGGAAAGTGGATGTGAGCTAATGCATCCAGGAGAGGTTACCCTATATCAGAATTTACTTCTTATCCTTGATATTGTTACACTATCAGGCACTTAGCTTCTCACCTCACAGTGTCCAGGAATCTGATGGCACCAAGACAAGGGTCCTAATTTCACACTTTGTGGCCTCCACTTTTGAGGATGTCAAGGAAATTTTTCCAAGTCAGAGTTTACAACACCCCAAAAGCACAGGTTCTTTCCCTGGTTATACTGATTAATTTCCCACAAGTCATTTAAACTTATTGTGAAGCTTTTGCATCCTACAAGTCACTGAGTCCACCTTCCCTGCAGATTTTGTCTTGAGCTCGACGCTGGAGCCTGACTCCATAGAACAAATGTGTACTTCGCTAACTCATTTCTGCCCTCCAAGCTGATTCAGCTCAGGCCACTGCTCAGTAGTTCCTTTAGGGTGGGAATCTGGAAAAGTCCTGCTGTTTTCCCAAAAGTTCAGTGGTTGACGTCTGTTGTGTCCAACTGCTCTTTAACCATGAGTTTGGATTTATTTCTTTGGTTTTAGAAAATTCTCTGTTCTTCCCACTTCTTCCTGTTGTTGCTGTTGTTAGGTGCCATTGACTTGGTTCCAACTCATAGCGATCCTATGTACAACAGAAAGGAACAGCCCGGTCCTACACCATCCTTACAATTGTTATGCTTGCAGCCACTGTGTCACTCCATCTCACCCAGCATCTTCCTCTTTTTCTATGACCCTCTACTTTACAAAGCAAGATGTCTTTCTCCAGGGACTGATTCCTCCTGATAACATGTCCAAAATAAGTGAAACGTAGTCTCGACATCCTTGCTTCTAAGGAGCATTCAGGCTGTACTTCTTCCAAGACAGATTTGTTCATTCTTTTGGCAGTCCATGGTATATTCAATATTCTTTGCCAGCACCACAATTCAAAGGCATCAATTCTTCTTTGGTCTTCCTTATTCATGGTCCGGCTTTCACATGCATATGATGCGATTGAAAATACCATGGCTTGGGTCAGGCGAACTTTAGTCTTCAGGATGACACTTTTGCTTTTCAACACTTTAAAGAGGTGTTTTGCAGCAGATTTGCCCAGTGCAATACATCTTTTGATTACATGAATGCTGCTTCCATGGATGTTGATTGTGAATCCAAGTAAAATGAAATCCTTGACAACTTCAATCTTTTCTCTGTTTATCATGATGTTGCTTATTGGTCCAGTTGTGAGGATTTTTGTTTT
>NW_004444035.1:8995392-9026559 GCF_000243295.1 Trichechus manatus latirostris
CCAAGTAAAATGAAATCCTTGACAACTTCAATCTTTTCTCTGTTTATCATGATGTTGCTTATTGGTCCAGTTGTGAGGATTTTTGTTTTATGTTGAGGTGTAATCCATACTGAAGACTGTGGTCTTTGATCTTCATCAGTAAGTGCTTCAAGTCCTCTTCACTTTCAGCATGCAAGGTTATGCCATCTGCATAACTCAGGATGTTAATGAGTCTTCCTTCAATCCTGATGCCCCGTTCTTCATATAGTCTGGCTTCTAGGAATATTTGCTCAGCATACAGACTGAATAGGTATGATGAAAGGATACAACCCTGAAGCACACCTTTCCTGACTTTAAACCACACAGTATCCGCTTGTTCTGTTCAAAAGACTGCCTGGTGATCTATGTTCAGGTTCCTCATGAGCACAATTAAATGTTCTGGCATTCTGATTCTTTGCAATGTTATCTGCAATTTGTTATGCGACACACAGTCGAATGCCTTTGCATAGCCAATAAAACACAGGTAAACATCTTTCTGGTATCTCTGTTTTCAGCCAAGATCCATCTGACATCAGCAAAGATATCCCTGATTCCATGTGCTCTTCTGAATCTGGCTTGAATTTCTGGCAGTTCCCTGTCGATATACTGCTGCAGCTGCTTTTGAATGATCTTCAGTAAAATTCTACTTGCATGTCATATTAATGGTTTCTCCATTTGGTTGGATCACCTTTCTTTGGAATAGGCACAAATATGGATCTTTTCCAGTCAGTTGGCCAGGTAGCTGTCTTCCAAATTTATTGGCATAGACGAGTGAGCACTTCTAGTGCTGCATGCATTTGCTGAAACATCTCAGTTGGTATTCTGTCAATTCCTAGAGCCTTGTTTTTTGCCAGTGTCTGCAGTGTAGCTGGGACTTCTTCCTCCAGTAACATCGGTTCCTGATTATATGCTGCCTCCTGAAATGGGTGAACATCGACCAATTCTTTTTGGTACAGTGACTCTGTGTATACCTTCCATCTTCTTTTGATGCTTCCTGCGTCGTTTAATATTTTTCCTGTAGAATCCTTCAATATTGCAACCCGAGGATTGAATTTTTTCTTCAGTTCTTTCAGCTTGAGAAATGCCGAGCATGTTCTTCTTTTTTGGTTTTCTATCTCCAGGTCTTTGCACATGTCATTATCATACTTAATTTTGTCTTCTTGAGCCGCCCTTTGAAATCTGTTCAGCTCTTTGACGTCATCATTTCTTCCTTTTTCTTTAGCTACTTGACATTCAAGAGCAAGTTTCAGAGCCTCTTCTGACACCCGTTTTGGTCTTTGTTTTTTTCCTGTCCTTTTAGTGACCTCTTGCTTTCTTCATGTATTATGTCCTTGATGTCATTCCACAACTCGCCTGGTCTTCAGTCGTTAGTGTTCAACGTGTCAAATGTATTCTTGAGATGGTCTCTAAATTCAGGTCGCATACACTCAAGGTCGTTCTTTGGCTCTCATGGACTTGTTCTTATCTTCTTCAGCTTCAACTTGTACTTGCAAATGAGCAATTAATGGTCTGTTCCACAGTCGACCCCTTGCCTTGTTCTGACTGGATGTTATTCAGCTTTTCCATCGTCTCTTTCCACAGATGTAGTCAGTTTGAGTCCTGTGTATTCCATCTGGCAAGGTCCGCGTGTATAGTTGCCGCTTATGTTGGTGAGAAAAGGTATTTGCAAGGAAGAAGTCGTTGGTCTTGCAAAATTCTGTCATGCAACCTCCAGCATCATTTCTGTCACCAACGTCATATTTTCCAACTACTGATCCTTCTTCTTTGTTCTAACTTTTGCATTATAATCACCAGTAATTACCGATACATCCTGATTGCATGGTTGATCAATTTCAGATTGCAGAAGTTGGTAAAAATCTTCTATTTCTTCATCTTTGGCCTTAGTGGTTGGTGCATAAATTTGAATAATTGTCATATTAACTAGTCTTCCTTGTAGGTCTGTGGATATTATCCTATCACTGACAACATTGTACTTCAGGATGTGTCTTGAAATATTCTTTTTGATAATGAATGCAATACCATTCCTCTTCAAGTTGTCATTCCCACCATGGTAGACCATATGATTGTCTGATTCACAATGGCCAGTACCAGTCCATTTCAGCTCACTAAGGCCTAGGATATGGATGTTTATGCATTCCATTTCATTTTTGACTATTTCCAATTTTCCTAGATTCATACTTCGTACATTCCACATTCTGATTGTTAACGGATGTTTGCAGCTATTTCTTCTCATTTGGGTCATGCCACATCAGCAAATGAAGGTCCCAAAAGCTTGACTCCATCCAGGTCATTAAGGTCGACTCTACTTTGAGGAGACAGCGCTTCCCCAGTTGTCTTTTGAGTGTCTTCCAACCTGAGGGACTCGTCTTCTGGCACTACATCAGACAATGCTGGGCTACTATTCATAAGATTTTCACCGTCCAGTTCTTTTCAGAAGCAGACCTCCAGGCCCTTCTTCCCACTCTGTCTTAATCTGGAAGCTCCGCTGAAACCTGTCCACCATGGGTGACCCTGCTGGTTTTTGAATTCTGGGGGCAGAGCTTCCAGCATCACAGCAACACGCAAGCATCCAGAGTACAACACACTGACAGATACGTGGGGGCCTAGACTGTGTAGGAGGCTGTCTCAGCTGGGCCTACCATTCTGATTATTACCTAGCTTAATGCCCTAATACCTACTACCTCATGCCTTGACTCACTTATAGGCAGAGCTTAGAACCGGTTCATTCCAGTTTGAACCCCTGCTGAGAATTTGCATTTCCACCCCAGATATACTGAATCAGACTCTACATTTTAACAAGATCCCCAGGTGATTCTTACATATAACTTCCTGGGAACTTGTTAGAAATACAAATTCTCAGCAGTTAATACATTTCTGGTGCCATTTAAAAGTAGCATATGTTTAAAAATGACACCAGAAATGTATTCAATGGCATTGAAGATGTTTGTGTTATAATGTTAAAATTGATTAAAAAACAACAAAAAACCAGGATATAATATTGTATATGCAATATGAGCCCAACCATGTAAGATAATTAGCATAGAAAGAAGAATGTACACTAAAATGTTGACAGTGTTTACAATTTGAAAGAAGATGACTCCTTACATCTCACAGACTTTGGGCATGTTATCAGGAGGGGTCAGTCCCTGGAGAAGAACATCATAGTTGGTAAAGTAGAGGGTCAGTGAAAAAGAGGAAAACCCTCAGCGAGATGGAGTGACACAGTGGCTGCAACAATGGGCTCACGCATAACAGTGATTGTGAGGATGGCACAGGATCAGGCAGTATTTCGTTCTGTTCATAGGATGGCTATGAGTTGTAACTGACTGGAAGACCCCTAAAAGCAACAGCAGTGTGTACAACTGGGTAGCAAATAGTGTGGATTTTTTTCTTTTTTTTTTTTTTTTTTTTTTTACTGTCTTCATGGTTTTCTGCATTTAGTAATTTTTTTCAAGGCATGTATTACTTGTATAATCAGAAAAATTATACTATTTACATAAAAAAAAAGCAATAAATCATGCTATCCAACCAAAGGGCACAGAATCTTCCTGATTCTCAGTGGCTCTCCACCTTGAGCACATTAGCATTAACTGGGGAATTTTAACAATTCTCCTGCCCAAGCTGAACCCTGTACCAATTAAATCAGGAACAGAAACCCAGGCATCAGGATTTTTAGGTTCCCCAGGTGATTTGGATGTGCAGCCAAGGTCAAGAACCACTGCTAGACTGTTTAAGTACCTTAGATCAGTGGTTGGAAGCCCTTGCTGCAGTTAGAATCACATGGGAAGCTTTTATAGTCCCAGTGTATGTTCCTGCCCCCAGACTCTGATTTTAACTGGTTTTAACAGTTCTCCAGGTGATTCTGATGTACAGGTGACGTTGTCCATCACTGCCTCAGGTAAACTGGTATCTGCTGAGTGTTTACTCTGTGCACGGCCCTGTGCTAAGAATTTTTGTGCATTATCTCATTTAATCCTTCAAATAATCCAAAGAAGTATTATTATCTTTACAGAGAAGGAAACCGGGACTCAGAAACATGAAATAAATTGTTAAAGGCAACCCAGCTAGTTAACTGTAGAACTAGACTTTGAACCCAAGTTGTCTGACCTGTGGGGATAGACAAAGGAAGAATTCTTCTCCCCAGCCTGGGAGAATGCTTTCTAAGTACCTTTGTGGAGAATCAGACCTACCGACTTATAGAATGCAAACGTAATTGCTCTTTATAAATCTTTCGATTAATAATTTTCCCCATTCCTGTCAAACTCTGTCAAGTGTAAATACATCTGCAATTTATTGGGCGTTCCTGTGTATTCATCCCGTAATGACCTGAATAACGTTAGTTTAACTTCACGTATGCTCTGGTCCGTGTTGCAGTGCTTTTAGAACTTCCATAACTTCCAACTTGTTAAAAGTACGGTAGTCTCTCCTTGCTTAACTCTGTGTTGCTCTCCAACATCTCTCCTGAAATCATGGCGTGGTTCATCTATTTATTTTGCACTATTTTTTTCTTATAGTGAACAGTTAAATATATTTTGAGAATTCCTTAAACAGTTTTGCAGAACTCCTTAGATAATAGGAGGTGCTCTAGGATGTCCCAGTAGTGGCCTTGGGATTGCTATTTCAGGCAAATGTTAACGTCACTGATTTTGCTGAGATTTCCTCTCTGGTGCTTCATTCCCAATGAGCTGTATTTTGCTGAACCGACTTAAGGCAAACTTCACGGCTTGCAATAACGGAGGCCCCCGCTGACCTCGGGCAGGGCTGCAGGTACACGTCCAGTAGAACTGGGCCCTTTCGCGCATATAATCTGAGTTCCAGGTCTTTGAAGTAAGACTCATTTGCCCAGATTTGTATAGCATTACCTGAGCGTGACATTACCCAATAAAGCCAAATTGATGGGTGGAGGATACAAAATAAGCCATTTCAATTGCCGGGAATTCCGAATCACCTTACCAGCTAGGTTCTGTGAAGAGCAGAGAGAAGAAATACTGGGTAAAATGATAATTTGTAACAGCGTTCTGCTTTCGCACGGAAAAATAGGCCTTACCTTTCAAATAATTTTGCTAATGAATACCTTCCAGCATTCACAAGGATAACATAGCCTTAATTTTAATCGTTTTATTGGTGAGTATGTACAAAAAAAAAAAAGAGGAAAAGAAAATGGCCTTCTTGGGTGCTTGGATTGAGAAAAATGGAAATCTTTTCTACCCGCCTGTCTCTATTTTCCTTCTGTTCGTTAGCCGAGATTTTATGTTGTACTTTCAAGGGTATGGGAAGGCTGTGCTTTGTAATTGGAAAAGAGGGACTGTAATAGATAAACTGGGAATATATTCAGTATTTTTTAAAAGAGAAAAATGCTTATTCCATTACTTTCATCCACTGTAAAAAAAAGAAAAAAAGAAAAAGAAAAACCAAACCCATTGCTGTTGAGTCAGTTCCAACTCATAGTGACCCTATAGGACAGAGTAGAACCGTCCCATAGGGTTTCCAAGGAACGCTGGTGGATTCAAACTGCCGACCTATTGGTTAGTATCCTGAGCTCTTAACCCACTGTAGACCAGAAGAAATTGTAGAAGGCAAAGGAATAATAGTCCATGCTGCTAAGTATGTAAGAAAAATACCAGAGTAATCAGCACTGTCTGTACTAAATGCAGATCAAAGGCCATCCTCCCAGACAGCCCATCCTTTGCAATCTCACAAGCCAAGAGGTAACAAAACGGACAGTTTGAGGTTAAGGTCTGATTAGAGCTTTAATGAAGTTCTTCAGATTGTTTAGTTATAAATAAAAATGTCTATGTATGTGTATTTTTATGGTGAGTGTAGAAGGGGAAAGAGACTTGTTCTGATATAATTGGTTTCAGTTAATCAGTAAGTTACATTCTTCTGACTTGAAACAATGAGATCCAGAAAAACTTAATGTCACTGGGAGAAAGTTTTGTTATAAAGCACCATGTTGTCGCAGGTTTAACCTTTAAAGATTTATCTGGGAATTTTCAGAAATTTCTCTAGACCCAATTATGTTCTGCTTTGAATTTTTTGTTGATACCATGTGTTTTCATTAATAGAAGCATGCTAAATCATTGAGTGTTACTGAATTTTTGGTAGGTAGTATGGATTTTTTTTCTTGCCCCCTCCCACAAGCCTACCTTAGAGTCCAGAGGGACGTACGTTGTCCCATTAATTCTACCTCCTCCCTCAAAGTCCTCTTGATTCCACTGGGAGATATGTGTCCCCCAATTTTTTTTCCCAAAATTTCTATTTTTTCCACCAAAAATGCACGCACCTCATACAACACCCAGTAGAAACAGTAATTTGTGGCACATGCCCATTTTTTCAGTTTCAAACAGTCATAAGGGGCCCTCCCTTGCAGCAGCACACACCATCAGTGGGAAAGCAGCTTCCCAATGAACCTGAGAGGGGTAAAAATGAGTGGACAACAGTATATACCAACAGTCATGAAAAGGTTGGCATATACCCTGAGTGGAATTTATGTTTTTTTTAATAATGAGGTGGTCCTCTTCCAACCATTTTTACATGTTTAGAGAATTGGAAAATTTCTCATGTTGTTGATTCTGGGTATACATGGCACATTGCAACAAATAGGTGTTTTCCATCCATCTTGATTTTTATAAGAGTGTGGTACACCTATTGCAAAAATATCTGAACTATTGTAATTCTCTTGGAAGAAAATGCTAAAGATGAAAAGAATTGGGATTTGATTCATGAAAGAGGAATCAACCCGTCTTTTTGTAACTTTATGCAGAATTTCACAATCCTTGCTAAACCGTCAGTGAAGGGCCAAAAGCAATAAAACAGCAGTAACCCAGTAAGAATGTGCCAGAGTTCAGAGAACAATTGCCCCAAGCTTAACTTCATTGACCTTTAATCTGTTTGGGTCATCAGTGATTTTTCTATATGACATCCCACACCGTGACGCTGCCTGGGCCTTGCATAGTTCCTCTGCAAGGCAGAGTCAGAACAGTGAAAGTCAGATTTGACTACATGGTGCTGAATAGTTGGGGTAAATCTGACAATAAGAAAAATAATAGATTTCTCTAACATAGTGTCTTTCAATTTCAAATATGTAGGCATTAGATAGTGACTATGATGTAATCTCTGGCTCAGGGAAGGAGCTTTCTGAGGCTTCTCTGATTTATGCTTATGACATGCTTTGCCCCAGAAGACCTGTGATACTCTAAAGCTGCATTGTAAGGATGAAATGTGGTCCAGGATTATAAAGAGCTCTGAACAGGAAGGCAGCAGATCCAGGTTCTGGTATTGGTGTGCCGTTTACTAGCCACACGACCTGCAGAAATGAAGTTTGGAAATTATTTATTAAGGCTCTTTACTATGGAGTGCAGTCTCTGGGTAGTGCAAACTGTTAAGAGCTCAGCTACTAACCAATATGTTGGCAGTTCAAATCCACCCAAAGGTGCCTCAAAAGAAAGACAGGGCAATCTACCTCTAAAAGATCACAGCCATTGAAAACCTTATGGAACACAGTTCTACTCTGACACACGTGGGGTAGCCATGAGTCAGAATCAACTCAACAGCAACTGGTTAGAAGTCCCTGGGTGGGGCAGATGGTTAGGCACTCAGCTACAACCAAGAGATTCGTGGTTCAAATCCAGAGGCTCCTCAGAAGAAAGGCCTAGTGATCTATTTCTGAAACATCAGCCATCGAGAACCCTGTGGAGCAAAGTTCTATTCTGATGCACATGTGGTCATCAAGAGACAGATCGACTTAACAGCAACTGGTTGTTGGTTTCTGCTATGAATCGGGGTGAGTGAATATAGAGACCAGCTGCTGATTTCAGGAAGCTCATAATGTACTGGAGAATGTACATTAAAACCACTTATTATGTTACAATTTGAGAAGTGTTACACAAGCGGTTGGAAACATTTTAAAGAGATATAGAGAAAGGAATCATCAATTCTGTTTGGGGATCGTAGGCAGAAACATCTGGGGAGGCTTCAAGCAGGACCTTGAAGGATGAATGGTAAGTGATCTGGCCTGATAAAAATAGGCGGTGTGGGGAAGAAAAGCCAACTTAGCTAATACGTAAATTAAGGCAAATTGTGAAAGGCTTTGGATATCTTGCTAAGGAATTTGAGCAATTTGGGCACTTTGTGACTAGATTTCCTCATGTTTAAAAGAAGGAGTTAGACTGGATGATTTCTGAGTTCACTTCCAGGTCTAAAAGTCTAAATAAGATTGCATTAAAATTCAAGGGGAAATGCCATGTATGAATTCTGGCCAGATGATATCAATTCCTGTAAAGATAATGCCAAGTCAATGGCTATTATTCCAAATTCCAGAAAAACAACCTCTCTTGCATCATCATAAAAGTGCTTAACTGGAAAAAAAAAAGATTTTTTTAAATAAATCAATACTACTTTGTGGCACGCCAAAAAAATACTTTCCAGAATCTTGAGTTGAATTAGTTAAAGTGTTAGTCTAAAATGATAAACATTAAATGATTATTGGGTGTGGGGACAGATTTTGTAAGCTTCAGTTCAGGTATTGTCTTAGTCATCTAGTGCTGCTCTAACAGAACTACCACGTGGATGGCTTTAACAAAGAGAAGTTTATTCTCTCCCAGTCCAGTAGGCTGCAAGTCCAAATTCAAGGCATCAGCTCCAGGGGAAGGCTTTCTCTCTGTCGGCTCTGGAGAAAGTTCCTTGTGATGCATCGGTCTTCCCTTGGTCTGGGAGCATCTCAGCACAGGAACCTCAGGTCCAAAGGACATGCTGTGCTCCTGGCGCTGCTTTCTTGGTCATATGAGGTTCCCATGTGCCTCTGCTCGCTTCTCTCTTTCATATCTCAAAAGAGATTGGATTAAGACACTATCTAATTTTGTAAACCTCATCAGCATAACCTCATCACAGTAACAGAATTTACAACACATAAGGAGATCACATATAACCTTATCATAGTGAGAGAGTTTACAACACATAAGGAAATCACATCAGATTAGACAATCATACAGTACTGGGAATCATGAACCAGCCAAGTTGACAGATATTTTTGGGGGACACAATTCAATCCATGACAGGTATCAAAATTGATAAAAATGTGATTGTAATATCGAGAAGGCTTCAGTTACTAGTTCTTCGTGGTAATTGTTGAATTCTAGAAAATGAGATTGTTCTTAATGGTTTGATTATGCAACAGTGTGATGATGCAAATACCACCATCTAATGGCGTCTTAATTCACTTGAAATGAGAGCATTCATCAATTGAAACTTCATCGTCTACATTCCTGAGGTTTACCAGGGAACTGAATATTAGTGAGTGGCATTCAAAAAAGTGAAATGAGCTAATGAGCTTGGTGTATAACTGAATTTCAAACTAAAGTCAGTCCCTGCTTTCACTCAGCATACAGTATAGCCCACAAGGCAATTCAACAAGCAGTGGCAGATAATAAAGTATGTGAAGGGCTATGGTAGGAGAAATACAGGGTGCTGTGGGACACACGGAAGCCCTGGTGGCCCAGTAGTTAAGCGTTGCTGCTAACCAAAAGATCGGCAGTTTGAATCCACCAACTGCTCCTTGGAAACCCTAAGGGGCAGTGCTGCTCTGTCTTATAGGGTCAGTATGAGTTGAAATCAACTGGGTTGATTGGTAGTGGGTTTGGTTTTTGGTTTGGTGGGACAGGTAGCAAAAGCCTCAAACTAGTGAAGAAGTTCAAGGAAGGCTTCCTAGAAAGTCTAGTTAAGCTAAGATTGGAAAAACCAAAAAAACCAAATCCAGCTGAGCTTTTAATGACTGCACCACCAGAACTCGACTGGAAGGGAGTTAGCATGTATAAGCTACTAATAATTATGCCAAATGAATTGATCAATAAGAACTAGCCAATCAATCCTTATTGCCATCAAGTTGATTCCAGCTCATAACGACCCTATAGACCAGAGTAGAATTGCCCCACAGGGTTTCCAAAGCTGTAATCTTTACAGACTCCTACACGTCTGTATTTCTCAGCATTTCTCAAGCTGAAAGAACTGAAGAAAAAATTCAAGCCACCAGTTGCAATACTGAAGGATTCTACGGGGAAAATATTAAACAACGCAGAAAGCATCAAGAGAAGATGGAAGGAATACACAGAGTCACTGTACCAAAAAGAATTGGTTGATGTTCAACCATTTCAGGAGGTAGCATGGGATCAAGAACTGATGGTACTGAAGAAAGAAGTCCAAGCTGCACTGAAGGCATTGGCGAAAAACAAGGCTCCAGGAATTGATGGAATACCAGCTGAGATGTTTCAACAAATGGATGCAGCATTGGAAGTCCTCACTTGTTGATGCCAATAAATTTGGAAGACAGCTACCTGGCCAACAGACTGGAAGAGATCCATATTTGTGCTCATTTCAAAGAAAGGTGATCCAGCCGAATGTGGAAATTATAGAACAGTATTGTTAATATCACATGCAAATAAAATTTTGCTGGAGATCATTTAAAAGCAGTTGCAGCAGTACATCAACCAGGAACTTGCAGAAATTCAAGCCAGATTCAGAAGAGGACGTGGAACCAGGGATATCATAGCTGATGTCAGATGGATCCTGGCTGAAAGCAGAGAATACCAGAAAGATGTTTACTTGTGTTTTATTGACTGTGCAAAGGCGTTGATTGTGTGGCTCATAACAAATTATGGATAACATTGTGAATAATGGGAATTCCAGAACACTTAATTGTGCTCATGAGGAACCTGTACATAGATGTATAAAGGTGTGCTTCAGGGTTGTATCCTTTTACCATAATTATTCAATCTGTATGTTGAGCAAATAATCTGAAAAGCTGGACTATATGAAGAAGAACACAGCATCAGGACTGGAGGAAGACTCATTAACAACCTGTGTTATGCAGATGACACAACCTTGTCTGAGGGAAGTTGGGAGGACTTGAAGCACTTACAGGTGAGGATCAAAGACTACAGCCTTCAGTATGGATTATACCTCAACATAAAGAAAACAAAAACCCTCATAACTGGACCAATAAGCAACATCAGGATAAACAGAAAAGATTGAAGTTGTCAAGGATTTCATTTTACTTGGCTCCACCATCAACACCCATGGAAGCAGCAGTCAAGAAATCAAAGGACACATTGCACTGGGCAAATCTACTGTGAAAGACCTCTTTTAAGTGTTGAAAAGCAAAAATGTCACCTTGAAGACTAAAGTGCACCTGACCCAAGCCATGGTGTTTTCAGTCGCCTCATATGCATGAGAAAGCTGGACAATGAATAAGGAAGACTGAAGAGGAATTGATGCCTTTGAATTGTGGTGTTGGGGAAGAATAGTGAATATACCATGGACTGCCGAACGAATGAACAAATCTTGTCTTGGAAGAAGTACAAATAGAATGCTCCTTAGAAGAAAGGATGGTGAGATTGTCTCACATACTTTGGACATGTTATCAGGAGGAATCAGTCCCTGGATAAGGACATAATGCTTGATAAATTTGAAGGTCGGTGTGAAAGAGGAAGACCCTCAGTGAGATGGACTGACACAGTGGCTGCAACAATGGGCTCAAGCATAGAGACGATTGTGAGGATGGCGCAGGACCAGGCCATGTTTTGTTCTGTTGTACATGGGGTCACTATGAGTCGGAACCAACTCGACGGCACCTAACAACAACAACAACAATCTTTACGGAAGCAGTTTGCATCATCTTTCTTCCTCAGAACAGCTGGTGGGTTTGAACTGCTGACTTTTTGGTTAGCAGCTGAGCGCTTAACCACTGCACCACCAGGGCTTCCTAGCCAAGCTAAGAGGTAAGGAATGAGTTTTCAGCCAGAGTAAACATAGTGTTTGAAGGTCTGAAGTGAAAGAACACAGGAAGTTCAAGAAACAAAAAGAAGTTGACTACGGCTGGAGGGCAGAATCCCAGGGCAGGAGGGTAGGGGGTGGATGTAGGGAGGCACGTGTCAGAAGGAACAGGTCAGCCTGTTTCACGTTCATGCCTCAGTGAGCACATTAAGAACTATGCCATTGACTTACGTAGCACAGAACACTAGAGTTGGAAGGTGACTTAGTAAAATAATCTTTTGTTGATTTAAGAAAACGAGTAGTAAATGATTGTAAAACCTTTTATAAAAACCGTATCTGCTGTCGTCGAGTCAATGCCGACTCATAGTGACCCTGTAAGACAGAGTGGAACTGCCCCATAGGGTTTCCAAAGAGCAGCTGGTGGACTCGAACTGCCGACCTTTTGGTTAGCAGCCAAACCACTGTGCCACCAGGGCTCCAAAACATTTTATAGGTATTGTATATGCATTCAAAGATGGTTTCTCCTTTTGACTCAGAAAAAATGCCACATATGTAATTGAGAAAGAAAAATTCTTTAGATGGTCTGAAAGCCCTGATCCAAATGTCCACCTCCGTCCATACCCTGGGCCCGGGTGATCCTCTCCCCAGAACTGAGGCAGAGCAGGTCTCACCTGGGCTCAACCGGTCTGGGTTACAGCCTATCAAAGCTGAACCGCCTCTAGCACCCTTCAGGGCACAGTGGTCTCCGTCAACAAGACAGCTAAGAGGGCAGCTAATATCACCTGGGACTTAAAGACTTTACAGTATCTGAAAAAACAAGACAGGTTAATTTTCAAATAAAATGTGTTTATTGTGAGGGTTTTATTTTTGTTTTCTGTTGTCTTCTAAGGTAGTTTCAGTGGAATTCTGCTCATTTCTGCTTTTATTTATCCTCTCCACAGAATGAGCTATTACTTGGGTGATTAAAATACTCATTTGCAAACAGTATTGTAAATGTTCTGGCCACAAGTTTAATTTATTGCTTCCTTAATCACAGTTATCACAATCACCTGCCTAATTATGCCTCTTTCCAAGAAGACAATGTATCATATTCATGACTAGTTTAATAAATTATTTTTACACCTTAAAAATAAATTCACATTTGAAGCTTAATGGGCAAAAGAAAATCTCCCTTTACTTCCTTTTCCACCTACTGATTCTCCAGCTAGGTACCCGTGAACAGGAACCTGTGTCTGGGACGCATTCTCACGCCTCACCAGCACGCACGCACACACGCGCACGCACACGTGCACGCACACGCACACGCACGCACACGCACAGTCACACACACACACACGCACGCACACACACAGTCACACACACACACACACGCACACACGCGCACACACACAGACACACACACACACGCACACACGCGCACACACACAGTCACACACACACACACACACGCACTCACACACACACACACACACACACACGCACACACACACACACACACACACACACACTCCATTCATCAGCCAGCAGGGACAGCAGTGACTTTGTCCTTTAATTGAAAAGTGTTTTTAAACTTTTTTTTTTTACCCAACTACTTTAAAACGCTAAATGTAAACAGTGTGTAACAAGGAATAAACTTCATTTTAGATAAAGACATGAATATTTTAATCATGCAGTGTCTTGTTGATAGCCTCTTAAAAGCTGGATACTTCAAATATGTGCCTTTATTAAAATAAGTATTTTCATATTACCGCCCAATTGGAATAATGAAAATTGAGACCATAGATACAAAATATTTACCCCAAATGAACAGTTACCTGTCTCTGCATATCTCTAAATGAGTCATGTTTTGAACTGAATATAAAGGAGAATTTCCAGATATTTTGATTTAATAAAGAATTACTCAGCTTTAATTATAGTTCTGGAAAACTTATTAGGTATCTAACTTGTCTTTATTATTATGTATTTATTATTTAACCTTGGGGAAAAAAGGACTGATACGCTTATCCACATATGAGTGAACATTCTATTTGTAAAAGAAGGATAAAATAAAACCCAATTGTAAGGCAGAGCCCTGGTGGCGCAGTGGTTAAGTGTTTGGCTGCTAACCAAAAGGTTGGCAGTTCAAATCCACCAGCCACTCCTTGGAAACCCTATGGGGTTATACTCTGTCCTATAGGGTTGCTATGAGTTGGAATTGACTCCACAGCAATGGGTTTAGTTTGGTTTTAATTGCAAGACAATTGTTAACGTTTAGTGGAAATATTTATTTAACCTCGTTCTTATCTGCTTAGTATCTTATATCACATCAAACGATTTCTCTTAATAGAAATGTTAAAAATCAGAACTATCATTTCTTTTCCTTACTGTAAACTTATAAATTCATAAAATCCTTGAGATCTTAGAAAACAAAAACAGTTGCTATCGAATTGACTCTGACTCATGGTGACCCGTGTGTGTCAGAGTAGATGTGTGCTCCATAAGGTTTTTAATGGCTGAGTTTTCAGAAATAGATCGCCAAATCTTTCTTCTGAGGCACTTCTGGGTGAACTCGAACCCCGAACCTTTCCTTAACAGTAGAGGGCATTAGCTGTTTGTACCACCGAGGGACTCCTTTAAGATCTTACAGATCCTCTAATCTCAAGCGTGTGAGCCTACAGATGAAGAAGCTGAGCCTGGGGGAGGAGGTGCTTCCAGTGCGTCGTGTACGAGGAACTATTCTACAAGTTTATTTGTATTAACTCATCTCATCCGCATCCGCTCATCTCAGTGTGTTGCTGGTAAATGGACTTGGGGAATGTAGGCAGAACCCTGACTTACAGCATTTGACAGTTTCTATGTTGTAAATACTCACACCACAACGATTTCAAGCTACCAGCAGCTTAGCAAATGTTTGACAAAATTCCTGAATATTTAAGAATCAGCTCTCGAGAGCTGGTACCAGTGAGCTCCAGGAAGTAGTTAAGGTAGCAGGGTTTGAAGGCAGACAGTCTGGCTTGAGAGCCTGTCTTCAACCACAGTCTCCTTCGCCTCTTTATATTTGCTCTCACTGTTGTGTATTTTTTCACCATAAAGCTGTCCCTACATGATTTCCTTTTATCTATTTCTAAACATATGGGGCCATTCAACACATGATGGGAAATATATACTACATGTAGAGGACAACAAAACTGATTACTAATACAGACTGACTGACCAGGTATGGCATGCAGAGTATTGCATACATGTTTTGGGGAGCATGAGAACTAACCATAAATAATCATGCTAAGATTTTTATTTTGGTCTTTACAGTTTCCTGTGTTTTTAAAATTCCCTACAAGCAATGCCTTGTATATATGAATTAAACATTTGTCGAGTGAATGGGCATATGTTTTTCGAGACAGGAAAATTAATTTAAGATAAGAAGTAAAACCACAATAATACAGATTTCTGAAAATGGTTTCTTTGGTATTTATTTTGAGAAATCCAGATAATTATATCTGTCTAACTCAGAGTTGGCAAACGTTTAATGTAAAGGGTCAGATAGTAAACATTTTAGGGTTTGCCTGCCATACAGCGCATCCCAGCTACTTAGTTCTGTTATTACTGCACTCAAGCAGTAGACAATACAGAAACCAATGCACGGCTGTGCTCCAATAACTGTTTATGTGTGGACACTAAAATTCGCATTTTATATGATTGTTGTGTATCACAATATGTTATTCTTCATTTTTTTCAATCATCAATAAATGGAAAGACCATTCTTAGCTCACAGACTATACAGGAACAGGATGCGGGAGGATTTGGCTCACAGCCATAAGTTTGCAACCCCTTCTATGTGATCACATTGGAAAAGTTATCATTACACTGATGATGTAGTGTATCATTGGTGGTGAAGAACATGGATTTCGAACTGAATCCCAACTCCACTTCCTCATTTTTGACATTAGTTCCTTAATTCCTACAGGCTTCAGTCTACTCATCTATAAAATGGGGAAAATAACAGTACCTTTTTCATTGGTTTATTGTGAATGAATATATGTAAAGTACTTAGAACTATTCCTGACACATTGTTGTTGTTAGGTGCCATCGAATCCGTTCTGACTCATAGCGACCTGATGTACAACAGAACGAAACACTGCCCGGTCCTGCACCATCCTCACAATCATTGCTATACTCGAGTTCATTGTTGCAGGCCACTGTATGAAATCCTGACACATAGTAGATACTATATACATGTTTACTAAATAAATACCCTCATTATTTAAGACAGTTTTGGACCCCTTCTTTAGAATGACTTTCAAAGCCGTGTTACAAACTGTGGAAGAAAATATCTTATTCATGAAATCTGGCTTTCAATTTTTTTCATTTCAAAAATCTAAATCTAAATCAAATATCTGTATCGAAAATCTGTTTCAAAAAAACCTACTTTACAAAACCTGTCACTAGATTTGACTATTTAAATGTATAATTATGTGTAAAAGAACAAATATTTCAAAAAGAAGATATCAAAAGAATGAGTACTAAGTTTGAAAACTATTCCAAAGAGAGTCTTCCAAAAAAGGTGTGAGCAATGCATCATTAAAGTCTGTAACCTTCCAAGTCAAGTATGCAAACAGAAAGCATGCTTATTTACGTATAAACCATATTAGAGAGGAGATATATACACGTGAAAAAAATTCAGCTAAAGACAATAAATGATAAAGGACAAATGATAAAGCAGTGAGTGTTATGGAGGAAGGCTAAATGTGAATACTAGTTGAGGCAGTTACAATACACAGCATTGGCACACATTTGGAGGCAGGCTTTGAAAGACGGAATAAAATTTTTAAGGAAAGATACAAATGTAGAGTGGGGTGTAGCATTTTTGTCTTCTAAGCACCTTCTCCCAGTAACAGATTCAGACTTCTAGCCACAGAGGTGAACATGTGATCCAGGTTTGGATCATAATATCTCCAGAATTTTTTGATATGTCAAACAAGTCTTCCTTTTTTAGTTTCCGTAATCCCCAATATGTTTACAGCCATATCCGCCACTAAATGGTGAAGCTGGTCTCAGAGATTAAAGTTAGCAAACAAAGAGAGGCAAAGAAGAGAGAGTCCTGATGTACTTTGATCCAGTCATCCTGAGGACAGATCCATCCTCAAACTCAGGACATTTGAAATGCAGCTTATCTTCTTTTTCCTCCCCATATCTCTCTCTACTAGATGCCTGCTCCTTCCTGTAATCAGCTTCACATTGCCTAATCTAGCCATTTAATTGGAAAACTAGGAGTTGTTCAGGTTACCTCTCTCTTCTTAACCTCACCAAATCCAATCAACATCAAATCCAGATTGTTTTGCCTCCTTTTCCTTTTGTACTGTTTACTTTTTATTTTTATCATCAAAATAGTTCCTCATATTTTAATTGCCAACCTGGTATGACTATGTGTGTAACGATAATTAGCAGGCCCCTACTCCATCTCTTCTCCCCTTTCTTAATTTTTGCTCCCCAAAACAATCATTTTCAAATCTTTTCACTGTTTCTATTGATTTTACTTCTGCATTTCTAAATAACATGCTTAATGAATATTTCTTAATTTTTCACTTTTAGTTATTTAGTTACAAAAGATAAAGATTTAGGTCTCCTACACAACACACACACACCTACACACACCTACACACACACATACACTACCATAATATTATATGATTATACACCCACTCCTCACTTATTGACATGGTAAGGTTCCAAAGACCAGGTTGTTACCTGAAAGTTGGCACTTCGCAAAAATGGAGGATGACCACAGTAGATCACAAAATGCAGGATAACTACATCATTACATAACTGCCAAATTACATCATTACATAACTGCCAAATTACATCATTACATAACTGCCAAGTTGACACATAAAATTAACTGTCACAGCCAGCGTTAGTTACTCTTGTCTCATACCTTGACATTTGTTACTGCCAGACATACATCATTAATGCACAAAATAGTTGTGTAGTAGATTTTTTACTATTGTTGTAAATACAAAATGTCACGTAACGAAGACAATCGATAAGTGAGGAGTAGGTGTATTCCCTAACTTAGAACATTTTTTTTTCCCCTTAGTTACCTCCTTGAAGGGACAGAGGTACTTCTTCTCCACATTCTTTTCACTAATTTCTTTCCAAACTCGCTGCCAGAGCTATAAAACTTCTTTCAATATGTTGATGTAATTCATCAAGTAACCTATCAGTTTTGTTTTTGTCCATTTTTGTTTTGTTTTGAAGTTATCTCTCAGGGAGCTTTCTATTTTTCTGCTCTGTGGATTGTCTTGTATCTACTTCTCTTGCCATCTTTCAGCCTAGGTCTTCCCTTTAACATCATCCAACTCATTCTTTTGGGCTGCTCCTGTGTTGTATCCCCTGTTTTGTAGAATCCATTTATCTTCCTTCTTTTTTTTCTTCTTTGTTTACTTCTTTATGATGGAGGAAATTCTCCAGTGCTTCTAGAGAAATGATACGTGGAGGATCATTTATTAGTCATTATTTATTATTATTTATTATTCAGACATTTCCATGTCAGAAAATGTTTTTAATCTGCCCTCACACTTGATTGATAATTTGGTTGGGTATAGAATTCTAGGTTGAAAATCATTTTCCCTTAGAATTTTTAAGTATTACTTTATTGTCTTCTAGTTTCCAGTGTTGCTCTTAAGAAGTCCTTTGCTACTCTGATTCCCAGTCCTATACATGATCTGTTTTCTTTTTCTCCATCAAATATTTAGGCTCTCCTATTTATCTCTGTTTTAGTGAGAATTTACAATAATGGGTCTTGATGTTAGTCTATTGCTTTTTCTGTACTTTTTTCTCCCCTAGGAACTTGTTTTTCCTTAAAATCTGAAAACTCAACCATTCATTTCTAAGAGTATTCTTGTATTTTTTTTTAAATTTATTCCTCTTGGTTTTCTGCATTCTCTTCCAATATTTCCTATTATTTAGACATTATTTCTGCTTTGTTTTAAATATGTAAGAGCTCATTCATGTTCTCTGCATGTAGCTTCCCTATAACACCTTTTCTTATTATAGTATTTTTTTATCACTTATTTCTCCATAGTTAATAAACATGGTTTTCTTTTTCCTCTGTGCAATACGTTCATTTTCTCCAAATTTCCTTTTTTATGTTTATTTTTGTTCTGCCTTTTATGTTAGAGCTTTCCTCAGAGAGCTGGTGAATTTTGGCTATATATTTCTATATAAAGATAAATCACTAAAAATTTGATTGAATGTTGGGGTAGGGCTGGGAGGGGGGCACTATAAGACTTGTTTGCTGGTGGCTAGTAATCTGATTGAGAACCATTATGTATTGAGAAGTTTCTTAAATGCTGACGTCTGTTATTCTTTTCTCCTGGACTGGTAGATTGCTCCTGAAGGAGATCCTCCAGAACTTGCTAGGTAAAAGGGGAAGGTAATGTCTGATGAGGTCCCTGGGTGGCACAAGTAGTTAAGCACTCAACTACTAGCTGAAAGGTTGGGGTTTGAACTCACCCCGAGGCACTCAAAAGGTAGACCTGGTGATCTGCTTCTGAAAGGTCACAGCCTTGAAAACCCTATGGAGTCAGAATTGACTTGATGTCAACTAACCACAACAACAACATCTGATTATGAAAATTCAAGCAGCTGAGCAGAAGGAAGTATGCAGACTTTCATTTATTCTCCTTTTCCACAGATAGGTCCAGAATCTTTCCAAAGAGCAAACCTCTCTCCTGCTGAAGTGTCAGAGGGACAGTAGATTGGTTGTACAGCGTGGAGTTAGGGATCTGGCAGTCTAATGGCTGTGTATAAAGTTTTCAACCATTTTTCCTCTTTTCATCTACAAATGCCCGTCTCCTCCTCCCAGAGTAACTGGGGCCACCGATTCCAAGCACTTTCAGGTTCTTCTGGATGAGAGAACCTGCTTTCCACTTACTGGATTTCCCCCAAGAAGGCTGAGCATTCAGCTTTCTGGAGCATATAAAGTAGTTACCAGGGGCAGATGATCCAGTAAGCAATGTAAGCACAGGGTTACTTGTGCTTACTTATTCACTATAGATTAGTGAGTAAGCATAAGTAGGCCTGTACTTACCTTGCTTACTGGGTCATCCGCCCCTGTCAGTGATTGTAAATTTGAAAAGAGGCTTTGATTCTGTAGGAAGGTGCTGTGGGGTTGGGAGGGAGACAGATCCAGCCATATATAGAAGCAGAGTCTCTGATGTGGCAAAGAAACATGAAATTATTCATTGCAGATTAGTAAGCACAAGTCAGCCCGTGTTTACCTTGCTTATTGGATACTCCGCCCCTGATAGTTACCCTTTTTCTCTCCCTGAAATGTCCCTCCCCTTCCCCATTTACACAATATTCCTGCCAGTGAAATCTTCTCTAAGAAGTTTTGTTCTCTTTTTTTTTTTTTACTTCACTCTCCCTGGAGGATTAGGGGCCTCTGTTCTGTGTTCTTACAGAACACACTTTATCCCTACAGATCTCACATACTGAAATGAGCCTCTCATGCTCCTTTGCCCATATAGGAGAGAGACTGGCTTACTCATCTTGCCCCATTTGCTTGTGGTCCACGCCGCCTGGAAGTGGCCATGGAAGTACTATGGCCATGTCTTTTCCGCTTTGCTCTCTGCTCACTGGTACCTGGGACTAACCTCTGACCTCTGACTTGGCTGACCACTCACTGCGTGCTAAATAGGCTGCCCCTTTCTCACCCCTTTGCCCAACACCGCTGTTCCAAGTGCATCAGCCTGGCCATCTCTGCTCCAAAGTCCCTGCAGGTCCTTAAGCTTAGGGTGGCCTGTGTCTGATTTTCCTCAACAGTGTAGATAAATATTCCTTTATTATCATTATTACCTAAGTGTGATTTTGTTTTTCCATAAAGGGAAGGAGAGGGAGACACTGGAGAGATTCAGTTAATGCCTACCTGGTTTGTTTCTCCCTTTGTTTTCTAAAACACTTAGAAAATGCCAAACGCAACATCTTCTGGTTTTAGATATGTTTCTATGGCTCTGGACCCAAGAGGAGATAAAACCTGGTCAAAGATGTCTGCTGTAGCTGGGAAAGAGAAGCAAGAGAATCAATCACAGAAATAAAAAGGAGGTATGAGCTGGGGGTTTACGCTGGCGAGACCACCTCAGCACCTCCGTTACGTCCCTCCTGGACACGTCTTGGGCTGGACAGTGGGGAAGTCAATGATCTCATTACTGCAGAGGACTGCACTCTGCCACGGAGTCCTTGTGGTACCTGTGGCTCATGTAATGAAAAACTAGAAAAACCTGTAAACCACACCTGTTGCCCCCGAGTCGATTCCAGCTCATGGCAACCTGAAGTGTGCAGAGTAGAACTGCTCCATAGATTTTTCAAGACCGTGACCTTTCGGAAGCAGACCACGAGGCCTGTCTTTTGAGGTGCCTCTGCGTGGGTTTGAACCACCAACCTTTAGGTTCACAGTCCAGTGCAAACCGTTTGTACAACCCAGGGGTACATTATGACTTAAAAGGGATTTTATCAGCCGACTTAGCAATCCAGCTATCACATAGGTCTTTTTGTCTACGAGAAAATGATTTCAAAGCTACAGACAACAGACTTGGAAGTGAACATTTGAACCACAACTTGTTTGCAAATCCAGACTAGCATACATTTCATTCCTGCTGCTAACTGAACAATTTCAGATGGGGCTTGTAAACAATCTTTCTTCCCTTACAACCTGCAGACTTGGAACAAGATTCAAAAGTCTACCTTAATTGAAGTAGCCCCTTTTGATAGTGTTGTGAGTCTCTTCACATGAAAAAAACAAAACTATCCTCAGTACTTAGCCAGCTTTTAGAGACAGGGGGCATAACATTCTCCAAGGATAATGCTAAATAACCCCCAAATGCAAAACTCAGGACATATTTTCTGAAAAGCTTTTGTCACATCTGAGATTCTTGTGAAGTCATTTCCTAAAGTAGTGACTGAAATCTAGTTTATGTAGCATGAAATGGCAGCTGCAAGGTGAAAATATTCCAAATAACAAATCGAATGGTTTTTATAGTATTTATATGAATATGACACCTTGAACCACGCCATGAAAGATTTACAAGTCCTTCTTTCCTAAGATAAAAAAAAAAAAAAAAAACTTCATCTTTTAATCCTAAATCATTGCTGAATTGGCAAACGTGAATGAAAAGCTTATGTCAGATAACTTATGTCAGTTAACCACATCTGTGAGTTATCTCTTCCAAGACAGCCCTCATCCCCACTGTCCCCTGCCTCATTCCCAAGGGGGTCACTGACGGCAGCTTCAAAGACACCCATTTACTTCACTTTCTCTGTCATGGTGACTCTTTGTTTTCACTTTAGGTGAACAAAATCTCCTGTCTGTTTAATTCTCAATTTGTTTGTTATTACGGTAACTCCTGACAGCTCACAACAGATGACGGTCGGGTATTGCTGGGGAGGGAAAACAAGTTTACAAGGTCACAAGTTCCATCCCTAAAACTTCCTCTGCTCTCAAGTTCTGTTCCTAGTTCCTCCACTGTCTAAGTATATCATACATGGACAAGGCTATTTCCTTCCTGAACATTCCTGTTCCCAACTGCCAAGTGAGGTGGGGGCGGGGGCGGGGGAGCTCTAACTTCCTTTCCTACTTCACTGTTTGGAAGGTATTACCATACTGTTTGCCTTCTCAGTCGGCTAGAATAACTTTTTGTTTAGATCATTTCCATCATTTCCTATTAGCCAATTTGGTTAAGGAGCCCTGGTGGTAGAGTGATTAAGCACTTGGCTGCTAACCAAAAGGTCGGCGGTTCCAACCCACCAGTTGCTCTGAGGGAGGAAGATGTGGCAGTCTGCTTCTGTAAAGATTACAGCCTTGGAAATCCTACCAGGCAGTTCTCCTCTGTCCTCTAGGGTCACTATGTGTTAGTATTGACTCCACGGCCAAGGGTTTGGTTTTGGTTTAATTTGGTTAAATAATTAAATAATTAGAAATTGGCCAAACTTACTAGGCCAAATATATGCACACAGATTTTTTTTTTTTTCTTCTTTCACACCACATACAAAATGAAACCCACTTCTGTGGTGATTACTTTCTTTCCCTTATTTCTGAGCCACAAGACAAAGAAATAAAGAAATAAGTCTGCTTACATGAGTTTATCTACGCTTGCCTTCCTAACAGGTCAGCCGCGCTGTGTTACTAGAATCATCGCCACCATTGGAATAGCTAGAGAGGCATAGTGGCTAACCCGGTGCAGGATTTCATCAGTAACCCTTTCCACCACTGTTTTGCAAAAGTTGCTTTGTGGCAAACATCAAAAACCACTTGTCACTCTATTCCCTGTCTTCTACTTATCTCAATTTATTAGAACTTCCTCCCACTAGATTGAGAGTACTTTAAAGGGAGAATCTGTAGTTAATTCGTTCTTGTCTTTTCCTTAGCACAAAATATAGTATTTCGGTATAATAAGTACTCAGTAAGTATTTCATGAAATAATAAATGACTGGGTAAATGAGTGGTTTGTAGGATAAAAGCATAGGTTTAGAAAATATCAAACAAAAAAGATTCTGAGAAACTCTCACCAATTTTCCAAAAAAAAAAATGCTACTAACTAAACATGTTGATGGCTTGGACCATTGATACTACCATTCTGGAAATTTATACAACTATATTTGGGTCCCTAAGTATGTCCAAATGATAAGCAAGATTGACTTAAGTTCCCCTGCTGTAGATATATTTTCAGATGCTTGTCTAGAAAAGTTGCCTCTCTGATAAAAATTGAAATGGAGTGTCTATAAATTGAACCAAAAGCATTGAGACTATTTTCAGCACTGTAAAAACTCAACTTTTACCAAGAGTCAATCAATCCAGGGTAGGAAAATAGTACAGGGTCTGGAATCAGATATGACTTAAAATCATGGTACTTTATTTGCTAACTCCTTTATTTTGACCAAAGTCATTCAATATCTCTGACCCTCCTTTTCTTACCCAGAAACTGGGAACCGTAATATCTGCTTCACAGATACGTTGCAAAAATCAAATAAGATTACACAGCTCAATTACCTAGCCTAGTGCCTTGCACAGAATAGACAATCTATGTATTTCCCATCTTGTGACTTTTACTTGAGCACATTGTAGCTCCAGCTGTACCAAGACATGTAGTTTTAATGCTGTTTCCATTCAGTGGTTATAACTGATTGGGACGCCACATTGCACAACCCAAGAGTTGTGGAAAACAGCAGTCCTGTACCTGATGTTCCTGTCTCAAGCAATGAGCCATTACTTTCTGGTCAGAATTATTACTGTTGTAGCTACGCTTAGGGCCACAAACTGGCGGAAGCCTGGTAGTGGTGGACAATCCAATCCCTCTCTCAAACCAGTTAAATCACTGAGTAATCACAAATCCACCTCTCTTTGAATCTTCCCAGCAAAGGCAATTATAGAAAGCATGGGTGCATCTTTCATAGAAGTATGAGTGACGCACAGCAAATAGGTATCTCTGTTTTTAAATAAAGGATGGTGTCTCAGTCTGGATTCTCTAGAGGAGCAACACCAGTGAAGCGTATATAGATATAGAGAGGGAAATTTACTTCAAGAAAATGCTTCGAGCACTTGTGAGGAAATGGCTCATGCAGTGTTGAGGGCTGGCAAGTCACAAATCTGTGGATCAGAGGACGGGTTGATGACCTCTGCTGACTCACAAGGTTGCCAGGGCTGACAAACCCAAAACTTGCAGGTGAGAGAGAGAGAGCGAGAGAGAGAGCGAGGGAGAGAGCGAGCGCGAGCGAGAGCGAGCTTTGCCAGAACATCCGTTCTTATACTGGATGCAGGCCACACCCCCAAGGAAACTCTCTTCCAACTGATTGACTGCTCACATCAGAACACAAAATGGGAAGTAATTACTACATAGTACCTGACAAACCCCTAAGAATCACAGTCTAGCCAAGTGGACACATAACATTAACCATCACTGGTGGAGATTCAGGAGATTAAGAGCAAAATTAAATCACTCTCAAGTGGTCAAGAAGTGTTATTTGGTTCATCATAGTCAAGTAAAACACAGTCTGAAGTCCAACAGCTTTGTCTGGTTAGTCTCGTCATTGATATATGCTTTGCTCAGCTAAACTGTTAGCCTTTCTTGCTAGTCTAATCAAATAGAGTTTTCCAGTGTTTCCGCAGTTTGCTATGTATTCTTAAACATTTTTCCTGAAATATGAAGTAATAATTTCTTCGTGTAAGTGTTGAATAGTTTCTAAATAAGGTGGTTCCTGTTATGTTTTGTGTAGTGCTTCATATTTATTACAAAGAGGAAAAGATATGGCTTTACTTTCATTTTGTCAGCGCTCACCCATCACGTTCAGATTTATTTCAAGATCAGAAGTGGTTTTTAGTTTAGTATTCACGGAGCGAAAGCAAATAACTTTTCAATTCATACATGCCAAGTGCATCCCCTTGATCTGATACATTTCAGTGTAAAGAATTTTTTTACTGCTGAAATAAATACTACCTGGCTTGTTTTCCCTATTGAAAGACTGCTCAGCTGACAACTTGGCTGATTGTGTGTTCAAGTCTGATCAGAGAGTTTGATGGATGACCTTCAGTCCTTTACACTTTGCATACAGATGCAATCAGTGTACTCTTGGCTGCCCTTGACGGGGCCTATTCCTCCTTGGGGCACAGATTTAACGCTGCACAATGTTTGAAGACAATCTTGCACCCAGCAGCTGCATACCAGGGGGAAGAGCCTGCCTGCTTTGCTCAGCGGAGTCCCCGTCGTTCCTGCCCTGCTTCAAGGCCCTCTGTAAGGGGTCCTTCCGCCCTCTGGACCGCTGTGACGCCCTCTGTGAGGGGTCCCTCCGCCCTCCGGACCGCTGTGAAACGCCCGCTGTGACGCCCGCTGTTAGGGGTCCTTCCGCCCTCCGGACCGCTGTGACGCCCTCTGTGAGGGGTCCTTCCGCCTTTGGCACCGCTGTGACGCCCTCTGTGAGGGGTCCTTCCGCCCTCCCGACCGCTGTGACGCCCTGTGAGGGGTCTTTCCGCCCTCCGGACCGCTGTGAGGCCCGCTGTGTGGGGTCCTTCCGCCCTCCGGACCGCTGTGAGGCCCGCTGTGTGGGGTCCTTCCGCCCTCCCGACCGCTGTGAGGCCCTCTGTGAGGGGTCCTCCCGCCCTCCCGACCGCTGTGACGCCCTCTGTGAGGAATACTTACACCATTCCAACTGCTGTGATGTCCTCGGCAGCCCAGTGACAGTTCTCCGCTGTCTAGGAATTCTCTAAGCCAGTGTTTCTCAAAATGTGGTCCAGTAGCATCAGCCTCACCTCCGACCTTGTTAGAAATGAAAAACGTGGGGGCCCCACCCTAGACGAAGTGAATCAGAAACTCTAGGCCTGGGGCCCAGTAATCCGTGTTTTAACGAGCCCTCAGGTGATTCTGATGCATAATTCTGATGCAAGACCACAAACTTGTACACCGTAAGTGAATCACAATGACAAGCTCTTTAATTATTATAGACTTACAGATTTCTGTACGGATAATTCTAAAGTCCAAGAACCTCTGCTGTAAGCTGAAGGTATAGCACACGCCCTCAGCTAAAGATCTCGAGGCTGTATTACAGGTTACTGACTTCTTCATTCTTATCCTTGGTCTGGTCCCAGTTTTGGAAAAGGCAGTAAAGACCGGACAATTCCTAGTGGTTCCTTTATGTATGGTGTCATGTGTCAAGGAACCCCTGGGTGACGCAAACGGTTAAGCGCTGAACTACTAGCCGAAAGGTTGGCGGTTTCAAACACTGCCATCCCCCACAACAGGCACCTCAGAAGACAGGCCTGGCGATCTGCTTCCAAAAGGTCACAGCCTTGAAAACCCTATGGGGCTGTTCTACTCCCTGAATCGGAATTGACTCTACAGCTGCTGACAACAGCAAGGATGTGTCAAGCTTTTCTATTTCTTGAGAGGTTTCTTCCCTTTTTTTTATGGTTGTTTGCCACTGGTGTCTTTTGTGGAGTGTTGTGGTTACAAGCTAAAGGAATTGGTTCATCAGGAAAAACAGTGTCTTTGCTGAAACCTGATCCTCAGGCCACTGTTTTTACTCAACTCTTAACACAGAATTTCCCTCCAACAGGAGTCTCGAAGTGGCAGTATTTACCCTGGATATCCCTACAGCTTGACAGCTTGACAATGTGGCTTTGTCAGTACCACAATACGAGACACTGTAAGCCTTCAAGCAGGTTTGGGTGCTGGTATAGCCATCTCGAGGGAGAGGAATAATTCAAGAGCAACCAGATGCCACCGCAGAGCAGTTTCCAAGAAGTCTATCTCTGTCAGATTCTAAGCTCTTCAGAAGCAAAGGCATACATTTTACTTCTTTGTGAACCTATGGTGGAAGAATGAGAAATTCATGGCTTAGGCCAGATTATTACTGAGTTTGGAGAACTTTGAAATATGTGAAGTTTATAACAATAATAAAACAACAATAGCCACCACAGAAGGTTAACACTTTGAGGAAGTAGCTCATCAAACACCCTCCTTTTACGAGAGAGGAAATCGGAGCCAGATATTTACATCCACTGAGCCTATGAAAAAAAAACAAAAAACAGAGTAGCAACGAAAAGTAACTAGGACCATACGCAAGAGGAAAGCCAGCTTAGAAAACTGAAGAAGAAACCAGGCCTAAACCAGGGCTTAGAATGTTCTTCACTCAGATAATGCACAGCTTTCTCCTGCACTTCATCCAGACCTCTGCCCAGAGATCCTCTCTCCTGAGAGGCTTCCCAGTCCCTGCCTGAGACCCTAACACCACATCACATCCTACCCACCACACCCCCTCCCCCTATGCTGCTTTATCTTCTTCATAATACTTGTGGCTATCTGATTTTACATTATATTTTATTGAAATGCTTATTGTCTGTCTCTCCCCTCTAAGAATGCAAGTTAGATGAATACAGCAGCGATTAGATATGTTTAGTCACCAGTATATCCCTGCTAGAGCCCTGGTGGCACAGCGGTTAAGAGCTCAGCTGTTAACCAAAAGGTCAGCAGGTCGAATCCACCAGCCACTCCTTGGAAACCCTGTGGGGCAGTTCTACCCTGTCCTATAGGGTCGCTGTGAGTCAGAATTGACTCGACGGCCATGGGTTTTTGGTTTGGTATGCCCGCTGCTCTTAAGCACATTAAACAAACGAGCAAACAAAAACATTGCCTTAGAGTAGACTCCAACTCATGGAGGGAGACCCCATGTGGTTCAGAATAGAACTGCACTTCATAGGGTTTTCAAGGCGGCGACCTTTCTTCTGAGGCACCTCTGGGAAGGCTCTACTCGACAACCTTTGCGTTAGTAGTTGAGCGCTTAACCATTTGCACCAGCCAGACACTAGACATTAAATCAGTATTTGTTAGATGAATGGATGAAGGAAAAAGGAAAGAATGACTACAAACTCTTAGACCGTAACTGAAACACAGTGATAAGCTATTTAATTATTGTAGACTTACAGACTTTCTATAAAAAATAACTCTTAATTTGGAGATAATGTAATCCTTTTGTGTCTTGGATGAAAGCTATTAGGAAAAAAAACAGAGGCATCCACAAGCAAATTTTGCATTAGCTTGCACGCAATGTTAGGGAACCCTAGTCTATGAGCTTTCCACTTGCAGATTTAGTTTTGTAGAAACGAACTTTTAAACTTACATCAGAAATACTCTGTGATTCTAAGAACATTCTCTGGAGATGACAGCCACCCATTCTTCTTATTTCAAAACAAGTGAAATAAAGACAGGCTGTCTCTACCCTGTATCATGCCATAAACCAAATGTGGCTTAGAAATAGTGCACGAATATCAACAAAATATCTAAAACACTAAACAGGAATCTGCTGTCTGATGTGATGGCTCCTAGAGATGTAGCCTCTAAAAGGTACTGCTTTGTTACTGAAGCACTTATCATTTGCCTGGCACCAAGCAGAACCCTGGTGGCAAAAAGGTTAAGAGCTTGGCTGCTAATCAAAAGGTTGGCAGTTCAAATCCACCAGCTGCTCCTTGGAAACCCTATGGGGCAGTTCTACTTTGTCCTGTAGGGTTGCTATGCATCATCTGGTCCTTATAAATACCCTAGAAAGTTATCACCAGGGGCCAGAAAAGTCACACCCTATGCGTTCTCTTTTGTGACTTAAACACCAATTACTGTGCCATTTGAGCACATTCATCCCTTTGTATAGACCTGAATCGATTTCTGTTAAATGTCAGTGACATTATGCTTTCTAGTCTTATTTTACCAGAATTGATGGGAAACGTGCTTTGTAGGTACAAATATATATATATATATATACATATTTTAACATATACATAATCTTGGAAATTGGTTTCTTAATTTTGTCTTATGTTCCTCAATTCTCTGATAGGCACACAGCAAAACCGAACAATGTGGGCAGACAGCAGTCTGCCCCCTTCTTTCTTCCATCTATCTACAATTCACTGATGTCAATATGATTATCAAATCAAATCAAGGAGTTAAAAATAATTACAAAATTCAAATTTCCTAGAATTGTTGTTCTACTGCATCATGACCTTTGAAAATATTGGACCAATTATTTTATGTAACTATGAGTGAATTCATCCTTAATTACAAATGAGGTAAGTCATTATTCCGAAACGAGGCGGATAATGAGTAATTTAATTTTAAAATAATCCTAATTGAATCAGAAGTATCTTTACTTGAACTCATAAACCATATTGCCGATATCTAATATGTATTATGGAAAAATGTTCACATACTATACCCTTTCAACTAGGCGATGTTTTGTTCCATTGTCCATGGGGTCGCCATGAGTGGGAGCCGGCTTGCCAGCAACTAACAGCAGATCCTTTCATATAGACCATCTTTTGTGTGTTCCATAATCAAGATTTTAGTACAGCAAAAAATATAAAGAACTTAAATGCTCTTGTAATATTCTGGATTTCATTTCTACGATAAAGGTATTGTCAATCAAATATTTGAATGAGACTTCATTCTACTTCGATTTTTTCCTTTCAGGAAGGAGATTAACTTTCACTTCTGCTTTTAACTAGAGACAGTTGTTTTTGTTTATATTTTCTATTTTATCTCTTTTACTTAGTAAATCATTTGCATCTATCCAGTGATTTATATATGTTACGTATATTAAAAATATTGACAAATTGGACACCAGTTTTACCATGTTGATTTTCCTTTCTGGAGGTCCAATTAATGTCACATAGCAATGATAGCAGTTGATATTTGGGTGGTATAGTACACCAAGTTTTCAATTAAACATCACAGCAACCCTTCAAAGACTGTTGTTATTCTCGTTTTATAGATAAAGAAGATGAGGTTCAAGCCAAGACCATACAGATAGTGACAGAGCTCGTATTCAAGCACAGTCTTCTAATAACTCCAGTTCATTTTCTTCCGCATAACAGATTCCTATGACTTCACACCTAGCTGGTTATGTAGACCAACACAATTGTTTAATGTTGGCTATTTAATCTCTGTAAGGTCTCAATGCTATAAACTTAACTCTAAAGCACAAGTGAATCTCATACAGAGAGAAGAATAGTACTTCACTTACAGAGGATTAAATAACTTCCCCTGGAATTGTTACTTTTCCTACTCTAAAACATTATAATAATTTACCAAATGTCAAACCATACTGATGCACTATGATTGCTTTATATTTATATATCTAGATATATATATTATGCTTTACGTGAAAGTTTACAGTTCAAGTTAGTTTCTCATACAAAAATTTATACACGCATTGTTGTGTGACCCTAGTTGCTATCCCTATAATGTGATAACACACTCCTCTTTTCCATCCTGGATTTCCCATGTCCACTGAACTAGCTCCTATCTCTTTCTGCCTTCTCATCTTGCCTCCAGACAGGAGCTGCGCATTTAATCTACTGTATCTCCTTGAATTAAGAAGCACACTCTTCACGAGTATCATTTTATGTCTGATAGTCCAGTCTAACCTATGTCTGAATTGAGAATGGTTTTAGTTCTGGGTTAACGGAGAGTCCAGGGGCCACGTCTTCTGGGGTTCCTCCAGTCTCAGTCAGACCATTAAGTCTGATCTTTTTGCTAGAATTTGAGTTCTGCACCTCACTTTTCTCCTGCTCCATCAGGGACTTTTTGTTGTGTTCCCTGTCAGGACAGTCATTGGTGGTAGCCAGACACCATCAAGTTCTTCTGGTCTCAGGCTGATGCAGTCTCTGGTTTATGTGGCCCTTTGTGTCTCTTGGGCTAATATTTTCCTTGTGTCTTTAGTGTTCTCCATTCTCCTTTGCTCCAGGTGGGTTGGGACTAATTGATGCATCTTAGATGGCTGTTTGCTAGCTTTTAAGTCCCCAGACACCTCTCGCCAAAATGGAATGTAGAACATTTCCTTAATAAACTTTGTTATGCCAGTTGACCTAGA
>NW_004444035.1:9026659-9057806 GCF_000243295.1 Trichechus manatus latirostris
TCTACTATCTAGTTAGTGAATACCCTTCTCCTTCCCTCCCCACCCTCATAACCATCAAATAATGTTTTCTTCTGTGTTTAAACCTTTTCTTGAGTTCTTATAATAGTGGTCTCATATAATATTTGTCCTTTTGCGAGTGACTAATTTCGCTCAGCATGATGCCTTCCAGATTCATCCATGTTATGAGATGTTTCATGGATTCATCGTTGTTCTTTATTGTTGCATAGTGTTCCATTGTGTGGATATAGCATAATTTGCTTATCCATTAGTCTGTTGATAGGCACCTAGATTGTTTCCATCTTTTTGCTATTGTGAACAGTGCTGCAGTGAATATGGATGTGCATGTATCTGTTCATGTGATGGCTCTTATTTCTCTAGGATATATTCCAAAGAGTGGAATTGCTGGATCATACGGTACTTCTATTTTCTAACTTTTAAGGAAGCGCCAAATTGATTTCCAAAGTTGTTGTACCATTTTACATTCCCACCAGCACTGTATAAGTGTTCCAGTCTCTCCACAACCTCTCCAACATTTATTATTTTGTATTTTTTGGATTAATGCTAGCCTTGTTGGGGTGAGATGGTATTTCATTGTAGTTTTGATTTGCATTTCTCAAATGGCTAATGATTGTGAGCATTTCCTCGTGTATCTGTTAGCCACCTGAATGTCTTCTTTGGTGAAGTGCATGTTCATATCTTTTGCCCATTTTTTTAATTGGGTAGTTTGTTTTTTTGTGTGGTTGAAGTTTTGCAGTATTTTGTAGATTTTGGAGATTAGACCCTGATCGGGTTTGTTGTAGTCAAAATTTTTTTCCCCAGTCTGTAGGTTGTCTTTTTACTCTTTGGGTGGACTCTTTTGATGAGCATAAGTGTTTGATTTTTAGTAGCTCCCATTTGTCTAGTCTCTCTTCAAGTGTTTGTACATTGTTAGTAATGTTTTCTATTCTGTTTATGCCCTGTATTAGAGCTCCTAGCATTGTCCCTGTTTTTTCTTCCATGATCTTTATTGTTTTAGATTTTATATTTAGATCTTTGATCCATTTTGAGTTGGTTTTTGTGCATGGTGTGAGGTATCGGTCTTGTTTCAGTTTTTTGCAGATAGATATCCAGTTATGCCAGCACCGTTTGTTAAAGAGACTGTCTTTTCCCCAGTTAATGGACTTTGGGCCTTTGTCAAATATCAGCTGCTCATAGGTGGATGAATTTAGATCTGGATTCTCAATTCTGTTCCTTTGGTCTACGTATATGTTGTTGTTCCAGTACCAGGCTGTTTTGACTACCGTGGCAGTATAATAGGTTCTAAAATCAGGTAGTGTGAGGCCTCCCACTTTGTTCTTCTTCTTGAGTAATGCTTTACTTATCCGAACCCTCTTCCCTTTCCATATGAAGTTGTTGATTTGTTTCTCCATCTCATTAAAAAAATGTTATTGGAATTTGGATCGACATTGCATTGTATCTGTAGATCACTTTGGGTAGAATTTACATTTCCATAATGTTGAGTCTTCCTATCGATGAGCAAGGTATATTTTTCCACTTATGTAGGTCCCTTTTGGTTTCTTGCAGTAGGGTCTTGTAGTTTTCTTTGTATAGGTCTTTTATGTCTCTGGTTAGATTCGTTCCTAAGTATTTTATCTTCTTGGGGCTATTGTAAATGATACTGATTTGGCGATTTCCTCTTCAAAATTCTGTTTGTTGGTATAGAGGAATCCAACTGATTTTTGTATGTTTATCTTGTATCCTGATACTTTGCTGAAATCTTCTATTAGTTCCAGTAGTTTTCTTGTGGATTCTTTGGGGTTTTCTGTGTATACGATCATATCATCTGCAAATAGAGATATTTTTGACTTCTTCCTTACCAATTTGGATGCCCTTTATTTCTTTTTCTAGCCTAGATACACTATAATTTCTACCATTGCAATTCTACTTTCAGTTTCGGTAATAAACCATACCATCTCATAGTTAAGTAACTTCACATTAGAAAAATAAACTCAGAATCGTTTATATCAAATTCTACTGTGTTCTCACATTGTTTTCTCTACAAATACAGGATTTCCCTCATAAGAGGGAAATGTTGCATCCACATGCTTTTGGTTTCCATATCATCTGAATTTGATTCCCCTAAAAAAAAAAGTCCTATATTTGAACTTCAATAAGCTATAGACAAATTCTGTGTCCAATTGTCTGATTTCCTCCTATTGCATTAACTACTATTTCTCATGTTTCTTTGTTCTTCCTTCTTCAAAAGACCTTTAAATGTTGGTAGCCCCAAGATTCTGCCTCTAGTCATCTCTTCCTGCCTGTGTATACTCTCTCTTTAAGAGATCTTATCCTGTCCCACAGTTTCCAACTGATGACTCTCAAATTTATACCTATAGCTTGGACCCCTCCCCTGAGCCCAAATGTGTCTCTCTTTCTTTAGCTCAGCATAGTGATTACCGGCCAGGGCCTTTGAGCCAGGTTTTCTTTGAGCTAATCAAGATTCTGCCATTTATTATAACCTTAGCAGCTATAAAATTAACCCCTACCTTCTACTACATCATGCTTGGTAAAGAAGCAGGTTAGCAAAAAAGAGGAAGACCCTCAATGAGATAGACTGACACAGTGGTGGCAACAATGGGCTCAAACATATCAACGATTGTGAGGATGGCACAGGACTGGGTAACATTTTGTTCTGTTGTACATAGGGTCGCTATGAGTCGGAACCAACTCCACGACACCTAACAACAACAACAACCGTCTACTACAGTTGAGAAGATCAAGTAAGAGGTTTAGAACAGTGCCTGACACATACTAGGCATCAATAAATAATAGCTATTATTATGACTGAACATCTCCACTTGGATGTCTAATACACATCTCAAGCTTATGAACATGACAAAAGCAGGACAACTGGTTTCTTCTCTGCACGTACCCAGGTTTCCCTTTCTCAGTAAACGGTATCACAGTCCAGCCAATATTCTAGGCCAAAGACCAAGAAGCAATCCTTGATTCTTCTCTTTCTCTCACACAACCCATCCAATCCATCCATCAGTAAGTCCTGCTAAATTTACCTACAAAATATCTCCTGAATGTAACACATTTCCAACTTCTATTCAAACAGCCATTGTTTCTTGTCTATAACACAAGAGCAATGTCCCCACTGGTTTCCCTCCCTTTTGCCCTCCCCCACAGTCTATCCTCTGCACAGAGTAATGTTTCCAAGCATTAATCAGATCAAGATACTCTTCTACTTAAAAGCTTCCAGCTGCTTCCTATTGTAACCAGCATAAAATTCCTACAAGGGCTTAATGATCTGGTCCCTGCCCTGATCTCTGACCTCTTTCCTTCCTAATCTCCCATCTTCCACTATGCTGTGGCATCTCTAGTCTTTCCTCTGTCCTTTGAGCACACCAAGCTCCTTTTCATTCCAAGACTTTGCACCTGATGTTCCCACTGCTTCCATCATATCTTTGCAAGGTTGTCTTCTTAGTATTCTGGTTGCAATTCAAATGTCACCTTCATGAGAGCTGACTTCCCTGACTACCTTGGATAAGCCACCTTACATCTCTCCCTCTCCATGTCTCCACCGCTCTACACCACGTGGCCTTATTTTATCTTCTTCTTCACATTTATCTAAATAAGAAATTATCTTATTTGTTTTCCATGTTTTTAGCCAATCTCGCCTACGGGAAAATTAGCTTCCTGAGAGAAAGGGCATTTCTGATTCTGTTCATCACTGTTTCCATAGTACTAGATCAGTGCCTGGTACACAGTGAAGACCCTTGGAAAATATTTTGTGGCTAACTAACTCTAGGCTTGCTAAGATCTTGTAATGAATTTCATACTCTCCTGAAAAATCTAATAAAATTGAACATGTTTCTAGATCTCTGACAAACTGATGTTAGACAAAGAAGGAGAATGAGTCATTCTGAACTGTATAGGAACCCTGTGGTTGTGGTCCTGTGTATTTTATCTGATCTATTCTAAATAAGGCCAAATTTTAAATGGATGCTGAAAAATGTGGGTACTTTTTTGTTTTTTTATCTTGCAAGTTGGGCAGGTCTTTCCTGCATTTTTTTATTGTTGTTGAGAATATACACAGCAAAAATACACCAATTCAACAATTTCTCCATGTAAAATTCAATGACATTGATTACATTTTTCAAGTTGTGCAACCATTCTCACCTTCCTTTTCCGAATTGTTCTTTCCCCAATGACATAAACTTACTGTCCCCTAAGCTTCCTATCTAACCTTTTGAGTTGCTGGTGTCAATTTGATCCTATAGCAATAGTTCTTTAAAAAGGTACAATGCTCAAGGCAGACATTCTTTACTAATTAAACTAAACTGTTGTTTGGTTTAAAGAAGACTTTGGGGTATAATTTTGGTTTAAGGTTTAAAGATTATGTCAGGACACTAGTTTTGGGTGTTCATCCAGCCTCAATGACTCTGGAAAGTCTGGATTCCATGAGAATTTGAAATTCTGTTTCATATTTCCCCCTTTTGATCAGAATTTTTCTATAGAATCTTTGATCCAAACATTCAGTAATGGTAGCCAAGCAACATTTAGTTCTTCTGATCTCATGGCAAAAGAAGCAGTTGTTCATGGAGGGAATTAGCCACGATTTCCATATCCTCCTCCAATTCCTGACTTTCCTTTTTCCTCTGTTGTTCTAGGCAAATAGAGAGTAATTGCTTTTAAGATCCTCAGTACTTTTATAACAAGTTGGAGAGCTGTTTCCCATTGCATGTTTAAATCCCCTCTTTGAGCAGTTTGAGTCTTTTTAGATAATTTTTATTCTGCACCTCAAAGAAAACTTATATAATATGGGTAGGGTATTTCACAAGAATTTATTTATGCATTTATTAATGAGGAAGACAACAAGAAAATAATTTAAAAACGATATAATAAGTGCTGATGAAATATACTGTAATATTTGTTTAAATAAAAAATTGTTATTTTACTTCAATATTTTTTCCAGAATCACAGTGCTGCAGAAATTCTGTTGCAAACCAACCAGTTGATAATTGAGTCGATTACAACTCATGACGACCCCATGTGTTTCAGAGTAGGACTGTGCTTCAAAGGGTTTTCAGTGGCTGATTTTTTGGAAGTAGGTGCCAGGCCTTTCTTCTGAAGAGCTTCTGGATGGACTCGAACTCCCAACCTTTTGGTTACCAGCCGATCACTTCAACCATTTGCACCACCCAGAAATTCTGTAGAGGTGATTTAATTCATTACCCTGCCTTCATGGAGGACACACAGATCTCTCTCTCTCTCTCTTTTTTTTTTTTTTTAATTCTGAGAAGAAGATTCCAGGATCACCTTTAGGCATCCATTTCCAACCCATGGCGACCCCATGCAGTGTAGAACTGCTCCATAGGATTTTCAAGGCTGTGACCTTTTGGAAGCAGATCACAAGGCCTGTCTTCCAAGGTGCCTCTAGGTAGGTTTGAACCGCCAACTTTTCAGCTAGTAATCAAGCGCTTAACTGTTTGTACTATCCAGTGAGCCCTGTACTTAAGACTAGAGAGTGAGGAGTATTTTCCAAATAATTAGCAGTTAGAGGCACTGCAAGAAAGTTTTTGAAGGAAGATCACACTGTGTTCATTATGCTTTATTTGCTATGGCAGGAAAATATGCTAATCCACTTTACAATAATTTTCAACATGGTTGAAATGAACTTTTTTTTTTTTTTTTTAATTTAAGGTGGTATTGAGGGAAAAAAGCAATTTATGTTCCCCTTTCAAAATGTTCGGGTCAATCAAGGTTTTATTATGTGAGATTTAAAACCCATTGCCGTCAAGTCGATTCCGACTCATAGTGACCCTATAGGACAAAGTAGAACTGCCCCATAGGGTTTCCAAGGAGCACCTGTTGAATTCAAACTGCTGACCTTTTGGTTAGCAGCCGTAGCTCTTAACTACTACGCCACCAACGCATTAGAGGTCATTAAAAATGCTGAAGCTAATTCATCTTAAAAAAAAAAAAAAAAAAACTTTGTCATCGTTTTCTGGAGGCTGGTTTCAGCTTAACATGGTTAAGTTGAAAAGTTGCACACATTGTCCTGTTGTCCAGTTCTTAACACATTACATCAAGAAACAGAAGATCAAAAAAGAATAAGGCTGTGAAAGGGTAACGTTAAAGCCACTTAAAACAAGGGACAAGGCCTGACCTGGTGCCAATACCAATATTTTATTCTTTGTGATATGTAAAAATATTTGTGCTTCTGAAGTCTTAAAAATCTCAAAAAATAGATTGTATTTTTATACAGAAAGTAGAACATCCTGTGTTTCAGAGAGTTTATAGAAGGATTTTTGGGTTTGGGGTTGTTTTCTTGGATGTTTCCATCTGCATCATTTCTGAATGAGAGCATAAATATTTTGAATTGTAAGACACTCTATAGTAACCAGGATTCAGGTGCATGACAAAATTAGGCATAGTTGATCTCTTTCCCCTTCTTCATCCTCCGTTTTAACAAAACAATATATATTCTTCACGTAACAGCAAAACCTCAAGCTTGAACGTTGTTTGTTCTCAACCTTCTTTGGAGTGTTGCCTCTTATTAAACCAAATTTACTGTAATACTACAAGGCTGAGGCTTTGTTTTTTATACATTTAGGCCGTGGCTTAGGCCCCAGATTAGGAAAGAAAATATGAGGAGGGTAGCTGGTGATTGTTTTGAATGGGTTGGCCTCAGAAATGATGATCTATAATTAATATTTGCTCAGAGCTCAGCGAATATGCAACATTCTGCTGAAGAAGGGTGGTGCAGAAAAAGAAGCTTAGATCCAATAAATGTGTAATCTATTTTAGTAAGGTAGACTTTTGTGGTCAGCCCAAGGTTTAAGATTATTGAATTAAATATACAATAGATAGATAGCTACATCAGTTAGATTCCTACTCATGGCGACTTGCTGTACAACAGAATGAAATGTTGCCTGGTCCTACATTATTCCCACAATCACTGGCATGTTCCAATCCATATTTGTGGCTATTGTGTCAATCCATCTCACTGAGGGTCTCCCTTCCCTTCACGGGCCCTCTATTTCACCAAACATGATGTCCTCCTACAGCAGTTGATCCTTCCTGATGATGGGTCCAAAGCAACTGAGTCAGACATTATTCTGTTGTGATCCATAAGGTTGTCATTGGCTAATTTTCAGAATTATTTCACCAGGTCTTTCTTCCTAATCTGTCTCAGTCTGGAAGCTCTGCTGAAACCTGTGCACCATGAATGGCCCTGCTGGTATTTGTCAATCAAAAAGTATGTGTACATAGTCATGCTAAAGCTTCACCTCGACTAGACTTTGTGAGTCCCTTTTAGTGTAAAATAAGTCTACCAGCCAAAGGCAAAAATAATTCTTGATTTTAAACATTGGATAATAAAGCAAAATTCCTTTCTCTCCCACTGCAAATAAAGCCTGAGCATTAAATGTGGATTTCACATACCCCTGTATATCACTAGACAAGCATTACTTACTACATGAAAGATACTACAGTGGTATAAGGAGGAAGGAAAGTAGGGAAATATATGCATACCTCCTGTCCTCAAGGCTCATAGAGTTCACTTGGAGAAATAAGACATGAAGTATGAATATATAATAGTAATGATACGTAAAAATATTTTAAATAATATTATATACCAGATAAATTCTACTTGAGCAGTGGAAATATTTTCTAGTCATAGAACAGATAAAGTATCAAAAAATGCACAAGAGCCAGATCAGCTCAAAATTCAAAAGAAAAAAATCATTATTTCTGGAAGTCTTTTTTTTTTTTTCTCTAGATATCTTGAACCATAGATTTGAAGAGAAGAACCTAGGTATCTATACAACCTACCATACATAGGATAATGACTGGATAAACCAGTCTGGGGCTCACTAGGATTCCATTTATCCCACAGACTGGAGCCAATGACTGAAGTATGTTATTCTAGGGCACAATTTCAGCCTTGAGCAGCTCTTCTATTCTTCCCAGCGTGCTTCTTCTCAGTACATTCTCCTCAGGGCAGCCAGAATGAGCTTTTAAAACTTCAAATTGGATCGTGTGCTCACGGCTTAAAGCCTATTTATGACTGCTCAGTGTGCTGGGTATAAAATCACACATACATAGCATAAACTGCAAGCTCTTGCATAACCTGGTGTTATAGATTGAATTGTGTCCCAAAAAAATGTGTGTCAACTTGGCTAGGCCATAATTCCCAGTATTGTATGGTAGTCCACCATTTTGTGATCTGATGTGATTGTCCTAAGTGTTGTAAATCCTAACCTCTATGATGTTAATGAGGCAGGATTAGAGGCAGTTATGTTAATGAGGCAGGACTCAATCTACAGGATTAGGTTGTATTTTGAGTCAATCTCTTTTGAGATATAAAAGAGAGACTCGAGCAGAGAGAAGAGGGACCTCCTACCGCCAAGAAAGAAGTACCAGGAGCAGAGCACGTCCTTTGGACCTGGGGTCTCTGTGCTGAGAAACTCCTAGACCCTGGGGTAGACTGATGCCAAGACCTTCCCCCAGAGATGACAGAGAGACAAAGCCATCCCCTGGAGCCAGTGCCCAGAATTTGGACTTCTAGCCTGCTAGACTGTGAGAGAATACATTTCTGTTTGTTAAAGCCATCCATTTGTGGTATTTCTGTTATAGCAGCACTAGATAGCGAAGACGTCTAGTCACCACCTAGTTCTGTAACATCATCTCATGCCATCCTTGCCTGTGCTCACAAGCCTCTAGGCCTGGATTCTACTTTCAAATCCTTGAATAAGTTGAAACTTCCTAGCCTGGAACTTTTCTACATGCAGTTCACATTTTGCCTAGTTAATTTTTGCCCTTTATTTAGGTGTCAGATTAAATGCCATTCCTCAGAAAAGCTAAGTGAAGTTATCCTCTCTGAAATTTTTCTTCTAGCCCTTTCCACAATATTTAATTAATTGCCATTTATTTGATATTTTTTAGCATTGTTTTTCCCACAATGCTGTGAACTCCATAAGGCCAGAGACTCTGTCTACTTTTGCTCACTTCTGACATTGCCAGTGCCTGACACAGTGCCTGATACATAGTAGGAGCTCAGTACATATTTGGTGAGTGGATGGACAGATGAAATACAGAGGGAGACAGGAAATAGAAAATGTGTTTCATGCTTTTAAAAGTAGGGACACAGAACACTGATAAAATGTAATTGCGCTTATGTATGTCAGTTTCTGTCTCAGGCCTGGAAATGGTCTCTGTTTTTGGTCAGATCCTATTTGCTGGCATCACTCTTCAGTGTCTGCTCCATATAAGAATAAGCTGCAAGTAGTCCGTGTCTCTATTGAGTGATGACAGGATCACCTGGAGCACAGTATATGCCACAGCATTTAATTGAACCTAGCCAGTGTGTTCTCCTGTCTCAGTAGTTCTCAAAGTATGGTCCCCGGAGCAGTGGCAGAAGCATCACCTGGGAACTTGAAGAAAATATAAATTCTGGAGTCCCACCCTCGACCTACTGCCCTACTGAATCAGAAAACTGGGAGCAGGGCCCAGCAGGTGATTCTGATGCACACTGAAGTTTGAGAATCACTGATCTAGCTGATCTGGGATAGTTCATGGAAGTCCAGTTCTACATTTTATTGCTTACACACACTCCCTGAATTGCCAGCCTCTGTTGGCAGGCTCAGTGGAGGAAACATATTGGGGACCAATGTTGTTTGTCCAGACTAATGAGCTGGCTCCAGTTGGGGTGGGGAAAGCAGCAGATGGCTTTTGAGTTGAAAGTGGCAAAATTATATCCACAATTACCTGTACTTTTATTTTGTAAGCCTTTGGATGCTCTTCTACACCGTGTCTCAAACTCTTAAGTGGAGGTTGATTGATGCTTATTTATGTTTCACGTGGAAGTCTTCCTTAAGTAAAAAACTGGGCTGTCTTATCATCAGATGCCACCTCTGTTTCTCTCTTGAATAGTTAGTGAAATTTGCATGTGTATGCCTTTTTCCCTCTCCTAGATTTTCAATTCACTGAGACTAGGAACTGAATTTCATCATTTTTAATATCCTCCTCATTGCCTTGCAATATTAAGTCTTCAGCATTTATTGACTGATTGGTTGATAGAGCCATTTCTTACTTTAATTTTAAGTAAATATGATCCACTGCATGTTTTAAAATGTGATGGAAGAATAAAATAAACTCAAACGTAATCTATATAATATAGTTTTAATCTACTTAAAATATGATGGAATAGGACAACCTTTCCCCTTAGGGTACACTCTTCTTGGAGACCATTCAATCCTGACCTTCATCCGTGGTCGTGCCGAAGGTACTTCTTCCTTGAATTCTTACCTCTCTACAGTATTTTCCAAAGATTTCTAGCAGCTGTTTGTCCTCATACAGATCCATTGTTTACTGAGAATTGTTTGCAAACAGCCTGCTTCATTTATGTCTCTGTCTCAATAGCAGGCCTCCAAACCACCCACCCAGTGACAGAGCAACATCTGTGGCCTTCAGAGATTTTCTGTGCGTGTGTGCGCGCGTGCTTCTGTGTGTGTGTGCCCGTGCCTGCGTGTGTGTGTACAGAATTATTGTCCCAGAACATGTCCAGTGCTTGGGAAGTGTTGTTGTGGTATTTTATAATTTACTAGGAGTATGGGAAGCGGGAAAAAGAATGTTTTGTACATACCCCATTATCCCTTCTTGCCATACATGAAATAAGCCATCCTCTCCGCCAGGGACTAGCTCTGCTCTGAAAGCCGAAAGCTCATCAGCTCACTCCCGCTTCCTTGCCAGGCTATCGGAGCTCTAAACAAAGCAGCAGTCAGAGTGCCAGTACTCACCAACCTCTGCGATTCCACTTCTCTTGTTTGCTTTGCCCCCAGTTGCTTTATAAAATCATTGCTACTAGTTACAGAATTCTCAAAGGAAATGTCTTTGTTAGGATCCTTACCCCCAGTACCCTTGCTGTGTCTGTTTGCTTTGTGGTTCATATGTATGCCTGTGTCATTTCAAGAAAAACTCAAAACCTTTTTTAGAATTTATTTGGAAATGCTGGTGGTGTAGTGGTTAAGTGCTACGGCTGTTAACCAAAAGGTGGGCAGTTCAAATCCACCAGCCGCTCCTTGGGAACTCTATGGGGCAGTTCTACTCTGTCCTGTAGGGTCGCTATGAGTCAGAATTGACTCGATGGCAACTAGTTGGTTTTGTTGGTTGGATTTAAGCGCATCAAAAAATCACTTGTGATTATCTTATGGTAAATAACCTTTACTCACCATCACCAAAGGATTTTCAAAAGACTAATTATAACCACCTTAAATATATATACACACACACATACATATATGTACATACATACACATATACACAAATAAAAGAAACACCTTTGAGATTTATTAAGGAGCATACAATTTTAACTGCATTTTGGTTGGTTTAAATCCCAAATTTTCAAGTTTAGTAAAGACTCTGCAACTGCTTGATGTACAAAAAGTCTTAATATGCAAAAATTTTGCTTGATATGCAAAAAAAAATTTTTTTTAATCTTTTGTTTTTCATTTAACAAGTAAAAGTACATGGTTTGAATTTGGTTTAGAAGTGAAGGGCTTACTCAGATAAACACAGAAAAAGAAAAGCAGATTAAAGCTATATCAATAACGCTTGAGCTTATTTTGAAATCACTTTTAAGGGATTGCCCTAGAGGCATTTCTATGACATGTTCTTCAATAATGACCACCTGAAAAAACCAAACCTGCTGCCATCAAGTCAATTCCGAGTCTACAGGACAGAGTAGTTCGCAGCCGAGCGCTTGAACCACTGACTGCACCAGCAAACCCAAAAAAACCAAGCCCACTGCTATCAAGTAGATTCCAACTCATAGCAACCATACAGGACAGGGTAGAACTGTCCCATAGGGTTTCCAAGGCTGTAATCGTTACGGAAGCAGACTGCCACATCTTTCTCCCTTGGAGAGGCTGATGGGTTCGAACCACCAAACCTTTCAATTATTAGCTGAGTGCTTTAATCACTGTGCCACCAGGGCTCCTAAATATCTTGAGTTTGCTTTTTAGTGATATTTCTAGAGAGTCTCCTTGTTAGCAGGATTGAAAGAAGACAGCAAGAATAACAACATAAACAAATAAACAAAATATGTCAGATCTGTCTCTGATGCAAGACTCAAAAAAAAAAAAAAAAAAACTAAGTCCAGTCTGACTTGTCAGACTCTTAATATAGAGTTCTCAAGGGAAAGACCTGTCTCAAGGGACAGACCCATCTCCTCTTTGCACAGTGGTGCCTCCCGATAGGTCTCTGTTAGCCGTGAGGCACATCAGTTGTCTCACATACTTCATCAGCCAGCTTGCTAGGTGGTTTTACACTAACACCACGCTAGAATGTCTTTCCATATTTTCAAAGTCTCTAAAATGAGCATACATTTACTTTATAATCAGAAAAATATGTATTTTTAAAAGAAATAATACCACCAAGTGAATGCATATTTAATGCCTCTTAGGGTCACTCTGAGGATTAGTCCTTATAGTACAGAAGAGAATATACATTGCATATGATAATAATATATATTACATCAGATAATATGGATAAATACTCAATAGTAATAGGGTATTTATTTTGCTGATCACTTTATCTCTTTGTATATTCAAGTATGGTATGAATATCATATGCATGACTAGGAATGCTTACATAAATATTTGTTGCAAATTCAAGTTCTTTAAGGATAGAAATCAATTTTTATTATGCTGTATTATCCTGTACTTGAAATGTATGGGGGAACCTCAATAAATATAAATTAATAAATTATTACCATCAACCTAAGCAGAATGCTTAACTGCAAAGAAAGATGAAAGAGAATAATAATTTAAAAAAACAGAGGCCAGCTTTCTGCCTACGTCCATTTGATCTACTAAAAAAAAAAGCTACTTAATGGTAGCAGGGAAAATTTTTGATTATTTATATAAGGGATAAACTAATGTCTTTGACTATGTAACAGTTTTTTGAAGAAGCTTTAAAAAACCTAATTCCCTTCAGGAATATGATGGATTTTGACTTAGAGTTTGTCAGTACAAAAGATAGTTGTTAAGTTCCTCATTTAAATACATAGGTAAATGCATTCATTTTCTATGCTGCAAAACAAATTACCTCAAAATTTAGGAGCTTAAAACAACAGTGAACATTTGTAATCTCACATAGGTTCTGTGGGTCAGAAGTTCAAGAGCAGCTTAGTTGGGTGGCTCTGGCTTAGCATCTCTCAGGAGAATGCTGTCAAAATGTTTGAAGACTTGACCAGGCCTGGAGGAGCTATGTCCAATATGGTTCACTTACATGGCTGTTGGCAGGAGGCCTCAGTTCCTTGCCACGAGGACTTCTCCATGGGGCTGCTTGAGCATCCTGGTGAGATGGCAGCTAGCCTACTCTAGAGCAAGACTTCCAAAAGAGAGAGCAAAAAGGACACTGCATTGCCTTTTATGACAAAGTGTCTTAGTCATCTAGTGCTGCTACAACAGAAATAACCACAAGTGGATGGTTTTAAGGAAGAGAAGTTTATTTCTTTATGGTAAAGTAGGCTAAGAGTCCAAATTCAAGGTGTCAGCTCCAGGGGAAGGCTTTCTGTCTCTTGGCCTTCTCATCAGTGTTCCCCGAGACTAGGAGCTTCTCGGTGCAGGAACCCTGGTCCAAAGGACGCGCTCTGCTCCCGGAACTGCTTTCTTGATGTTATGAGGTCCCCCGTCTCACTGCTCACCTCTGTCTTTTATATCTCGAGAGATTGCCTCAGGACACAATCCAGTCTTGTAGATCCAGTCTTGCCTTACTAACACAACTGCCATCCACCCTCCCTCATTAACATCATAGAGGCAGGATTTACAACATATAGGAAAATCACACAGTACCAGGAATCATGGCCCAGCCAAACTGATATACACATTTTTGGGGGGACATAATTCAAACCATGACACAAAGTCAGAAATCACCTATCATCACTTCTGCCGTACTCTATTCATTAAAAGCATGTCACTAAGTCCAACCCAAACTGAAAGAGAGGGGAGCTGGTCTCCACCTTTTAAAAGGAGAAGTGTCGAAGAATGTCTGGACATATCTGAAAACCATCACAGTTAACTCTATGGGTAATGCTATCTCAATGCAGTAAAGACATTATTTCTTCCTAGAATTTATATAATTTCAATTTGGCTAAGGTTTTTACTGACAGACTTTTCCAAGAGAAACAAATATTTTAGCATAAATTAAGAAATATTTAAAATTTGGGACTTGACTGATAAGTCAAAATTTTATAACTAGGAAAGCTGTGCTCTAAAGTGTTTACTCTTATTAAGACTACAAGAATAGATCTGAGGTTTCTAGATACCCAGGTTAATTCCTTTGGAGTTTAATTAGATGTTACAAGCTCAGACCTATGTAAATCCCAAGGTTATAATCTATACTCAGTGGAATAGTTTGTGTCCCACCAAGTAAGTAAGTTTTATAAAGGCTACAAACAGATAAAACTATTATTGTCCTCGGCCTCGAAGAGCTTGTATTTTGTTGTTGTTATGTGCCTTCCAGTCAGTTCTGACTAATAGCAACCTTATGTACAACAGAACGAAACACTGCTTGGTCCTGTGCCATCCTCACAATCATTGCTATGTTTGAGCCCACTGTTGCAGCCACTGTGTCCATCCATCTCCTTGAGAGTCTTCCTCTTTTTCGATGACCCTCTACCAACCATAATGTCCTTCTGCAGGGACTGATTCCACCAGATAATGTGTCCAAAGTATGTGAGACAAAGTCTTGCCATTCTCACTTCTAAGGAGCATTCTGGCCGTACTTCTTCCAAGACAAATTTGTTTGTTCTTCTGGCGGTCCATGGTATAGTCAGTATTCTTCGTCAGCATCATAATTAAAAGTAGAGCAAAACAGCTTCCAAATATCTAACTAGAACAATTAAGACAATATTACTTGCTTATTTTAGCAACTAATATGTGATAATGTTTCTGAGCTAAAATGCTCAAGGGTATTTGATAGCATTGGGTAACAGTTAAAACAGCCAGTAGATAATATTTTAAATGTTTTGATTAACAAAGTTGAGCATTTAATAAAAGTAATTTTTATTTATTTCTTACTCTGAATTTTGCTTATTATAAAGGAAAAATTGACTAAAATTCTTGAAAAAAATACATCTTCAAAATCTGAATATAAATAATACATTCTAATAGGAATATTTTTTAGGCCTACTTCAATAAACTGTAATTTTCCAGTCCTCAAAGTTCCTGAAGTGAAGAGTATGCGGAAAAGTACCATTTGTTAAAAGAATTTTGACCCAAATACTAAAGAAAACAGTTGTGGGAATTAAAAATAAGCTTAATGTAGCACATTTACTCAAGTTGGATAAAAGACACTTAAAAATAGGTCACCTCTTTCATCTGGGCCATGGGGATTTGGTGTGAATTATTATCAGGAGAGCCTGCAAATAGTCAGTTTCAAAGGTATGTTTGTTATTAAAAAAAAAAAAAAAAAGAAATTTTGAAAAATCCTGCTGTTTTCCTAAGAACTGGGTAAATTATCTTGACTCATGGCTCATGTAGTGCTGACTTCTTATAGAAAAGCACTTGCTAACTGGAAAAAGGAAAGGACCTTGTTGCAGAGGAAACATTCTCTTTGCACTAAAATGCACTGAGCTGTGTAGGTATCTCGTTTTGGAATCACTTTATAGTCCCTGGTTCCTCTATAGACTAGTACCTTGCTTAGCACATAAGTTAATAAGCTTGAATATTTAAGAAATATATTACTCTTTCCTGGTACTAGATTTTACGTTTTAAATAATTGGGACGACATCAGTTTTGTGGGTTTGGAATACTTCTATACTGTAATCCCTAAAAGGGAAAAAAATGACATTATTTTCCTATTTTTATTTTAAAATGTACTACTAAAGATTTTCTTTTTTAATTACAGAAAACAAATAATTGGATGGCATCACATCCAATACAAAGGTTAGACGTACCCCCAGAGGATCCTTATTTCTAAAAGCAAGAGTTGATAGGGCAAAATTTTAACCAATTTTATAGGGTTGACAATTTGAATTCACATAGCAGCTCCAGGAGAGAAAGACCTGACAATCTCCTCCTGTAAAGATTACAGCTTAGAAAACCATATGGGGCAGTTCTACTCTGTCGCATGGGGTTGCTATGAGTCAAAATTGACTCAGTGGCACTTAGCAACAACAACAACATCGACAGCGAAAGTCATGATGAGGCCAAATTTTCCAAATGAAATCAGCAAGAAATTAAGATTAACAAAACATCACCTAATTGCTATTTAGAACTAGAATCCATTTGACATAGTGTCATAGTGACATAGTGTCAATTTGATTGTTTAAAACCCAAACTGGCCTTTTGTCAACCTAATAATATAATCACAGAAATAAACAATGGGGGGAGGTGATACTGAAAGGAGTAGGATGGGGGAAGCAAGCCATGTTGGATCACTGTTGAGTGCATGATGCTTTGCAAGCATTCTTTGCCAATGGAAGAAAAATAGGATCTCAATTATAATGCCAGTTGGTGGCATTATAATTATAGATTTATTACGACTTGCGGTGACCTCATGTGTATCGGAGTAGTACTGTGCCCCGTAGGATTTTCAATGGCTGATTTTTTGGAAGTAGGTTACAAGGCCACAAGGCCTTTCTTCTGAGGTACCCAGTTGGAGTCCACCCAGAGACACCTCATAAGAAAGGTCTGACAATCTACTTCTGAAAAATCAGCCATTGAAAACCCTACGGAGCACACTTCTACTATGACACACATAGGATTGCCATGAGTGGAGGTCGACTTAATGGCAACTGTTTTTGTTTTTTTAAATTATAATGCAGAATAACTCTTTAGGACCAGGTGGTGTCGTTTATATGCTTCCTACATTACTTTCACTTCTTTGAGTGTTTTTTTTTTTTAATTTTGTTGATGTGCTCATAATTATAAGTGGTTTTAAAAACAGTCACTAAACCAATATCTTTTGAGTTTGATGAAAGGTATACTCATTGTACGTATAAATAGGCCCTTTAGCATCACTGCTGACTGATGAAAATTTTAAGTCTGCAAAAGCTGGCTCCGTTTTAAGTGCTCCTTGTTAGCACCCAGCTTTGGGGTTAACTTTTTGTGTTTCTTTCGAGAGACAATTACATGAATCTAAACTGCAGGGCATTCAATCTGTCTCGTGAAAATGTGTAAACATTTTCTAGTGTGGTCATAAACATGAAGTGATTCCTCTTGTTACTCCACTAAACGCACTCTTAGCCAGTACTGTCTGCTTCAGAAGGAAGAGGGGGGAGGTGCAGCCAGCCTAGGACTGACACGGAGAAAAAGAAAATGTGTCCGGGGCTGAATTTTGTGTTAATTAAAATTCCCTGCTTTTTTGAAATTGATGGCACTCATTAGCCATTTCAAGGATGATCAGTGTCTAATTACTCCTATAAATCCACATTCCAATTGGGTTTTTATTCTAGTAATTAAAAACTGTGTCAATATCTATGGTTTATAATTACCTTTTTTTTTCTATTGCTGTCTATGGCAGAGGGTATTTAGAGAAAAGGGAGTAACAGTCCAAGAAAGGCCATGTAAAGAAGAGAGAGATTAAGAACATGAGCTTAATCTGGGTTAAATTCTGGGTCCAAATCTTGGTTTGGCCATTTATTAACAGTGAGTCATTGGACAAGTAAGTTACCTTGACTCTATATGACTTGGTTTCCTGATGTATACAATGGTATATGATCAAGGGCCCCTTGGTAAGATAGTTATAAGGATGATATTAGTTAATATTTACAATGTACTCAGAAAAGTGCTTGGCATCGAGTAGGGGCTCAGTGTTACCTCTTAGTAAATGCTGACTGTTCCCCATGCCCTTGAAGCATGTCACTGCCGTTTCACCCATTTATTCATGAAACCCTGGCCCCTTTGGTTATTATAACTAGACTCTCTCCAAACCGTAGTTGATTTCCCTTTCTTAACTTGCTGTTCATTCTCCTCAACTTCAACCTTCCCGTGTAAATGCAGGTCTTTTGATGGCCCTAATTCAAACTTCTCCCTTTCTTCTGTACTCTATCCCTGTCCGGCTCCTCCTGCGGCCTTCAATCCAGGCCCTACCTGCCCCCACCACACACCACTGACAGCGTTGTGGTTGCTGTTAGGTGCCATCCAGTAGGCACTGGCTCACAGAGACCCTGTGTATAACAGCGCAGAGGACACGTGAGCATTAGTGTCTCACTGAAACTGGTCAGAAGAATCCTGAACATGGTCATTTCATCTCTGTCTCTTAGAGCCCTGATTCAGCTCTTTCTCTCCCCATCTCTTATCTTCTACCCAGCCTTTGATAATTTGTTGTTGTTAGGTGCCGTCGAGTCAGTTCCGACTCGTAGTGACCCTATGTGCAACAGAATGAAACACGGCCCAGTCCTGCATTGTCCTCACGATCATTGTTATGCTTGAACCCGTTGTTAGCAGCCACTGTGTCAATCTATCTCTTAGAGGGTCTTCCTCTTTTTCGCTGACCCTCTACTTTACCAAGCATGATGGCCTTCTCCAGGGACTGGTCCCTCCTGATAACTTGGCCAGAGTAAGTGAGACATAGTCTTGCCATCCTTGCTTCCAAGGAGCACTCTGGCTGTACTTCTTCCAAGACAGATTTGTTCGTTGTTCTGGCTGTCCATGGTATATTATTGAAAATACATTTTGTAAAAAATTTCATTACTGAGGAAGGGAAAATTTTATCTAACTTTTAAACTTATATATAAATTTCAGTTAACCGTGCTATGTCTATAAAGTATTTTTATGTCTAATGGGCAAGTACATTTAACAGATTTTCTATAGAAAATTAATATTGAAACAAGTCAATCTGGACACTAATGATTTCATATGTGCTAATTAATTATCCTTCCGATGTATGTTTAGAAACAAAAAAGTGGTTTACTATTAGTATTATTACTTAACCTTCCTTATACTTGATGATTCTAGTTTTTTCACCATTATCATAATCTGAAAATATGTCAGGGTCACAATTACGTCTCACAAAAGGCTCAGAATTCACTGACACATTTTGAAATGCAATTTTCTGGGACTAAGACTTTAAGGATACATTAGTGGTTCTCAACATTTTTTCAGCTTATAACATTCTGTGTTCCTATAACCCCACCCGGAGGGTTGGAGGAGAGGTAGGGAGAGAGAGAGAAAGAGAGAGACGAAGAAAGGAAATAGAGAATTGCCATGCTCTTTCATGGAGGGAAGAAAGAGAGCTGTGTCAATTAGAATTCCAATAGGAAATAGAAAGAACACTTGAAATAGGATTTTTGAGGAAGGATTAAGTTACAAAGGGACTATTTATAAAGGTTGAGGGTATGTTCAAGTCCACCCAGAAAAACTTTGGAAGAAAGGCCTGGCAATCCACCTCCAAAAAACCAGCCTCTGAAAACCCTATAGAGTACTCTTCTGCTCTGAAACACATGAGGTTGCCATGAGTCAGAATAGACCCTATGGCAACTAGAAAAAAAAAAAAAAAGTGGAATAACCAGGGGCTTAGTAGCACATGTGCTGTTATTACCCCATGACCCAAAAGGCAAGTGAAGAGAACACTTAACAGAACCCAGAGGGAAAGAGTCTACATAGTGAGCCATCTTGAAAAGAGCAATAACCTTCAGTGAAGGGAGACACCAGTTCAAGGCAACCATGGCAGATGGGATCCAAGAGAATAAACATTCGTACCTCACTCCTCTCCCGCTTATATGCCCTACTGGGGCTCCCCATTGGCCCAACCTACCTGGAAGCCAGGGGGCATGGGACCCTATTGATGTGAACTATGCATAGGATTCCCATATAAATTATCATTCAAATGGGACACTTTTGAGAATTAAAGGGGTTGTAAAAATTAATGTAATTATTGCAAAAAAAGAAACACGCTACCCAGCAATTAAATAACAGTTGAAGATTTATGTCGTTGTTGTTGGGTGCCATCGAGTCAATTCCAACTCATGGTGACCTCATGTGACAGAGTAGAAGTGCCCCATAGTTTTCTAGGCTGTAATCTTCAGATCATGATTTTTTTTGTTTATTGTTGTAGTTTGAGTGTAAGTGTACATTTCAAGTTAGTCTCTTATACAAAACTTTATACATAAATTGTTACGTGACCCTAATTGCTCTCCCTATACTATCACAGCACACTCATTTCCACCCCTGATTTCCCATGTCATTCAACCAGCTCCTAACCCTCTCTGTCTAGGCTGTAATCTTTATGGGAGCAGATCACCAGGTCTTTTCTCCTGAGGAGCGGCTGGATGGGTTCGAACTGCCAGCCTTTCATTTAGCAGCCAAATGCTTATCCATTGCACCACCAGGGCCCCTTTCGATAAATGACAGAAGCAGTGTGGCAAGAATACTCCTACTACTCTATGCACTCTAGGGGGGAGCCGCTCCACCTGTATTTCTCTCAGACATTTCACATACACGTATTTCACCTACACCCATCGCTCATTTTCCTCCTACCCTACCAGACTCCATGCATCTTGCAGGCTGCAGCAGGGACTGTAGCCCAACTGGCTGGTATACCAAGTGACTGGTAGGGCAGCAGAGCCCTAAGAATCATAAGGAGTTAGCTGTCCCTAGCCACTTGTGTCTGAGTGCCCTTTGTTAAACCAACGAGCAGCCTGCATGCTGTTCTTGAAAGGGAGGTGTTCGTTTATTACATCTGGAAAGGGTCAGGAAGAGAGAGGCTGTTGATCGTTGGTGGTCTTTCAGATCTGACCACACGTTTATCACTGAGAACTTTGTTCTGTGTGCATGTGTCTCACCAAAGGCTTGACAGGACCATGGAAAAAGCTGGAACTGCAAATCCCCCTGGCTTATTTCAGCCCAACAATTAATAATTAGGAAGGAGCCCTGATGGCACAGTGGTTAAGAGCTCAGGCTGCTAACCAAAAGGTTGGCAGTTCAAATCCACCAGCCACTCCTTGGAAACCTATGGGGCAGTTCTATTCTGTCCGATAGGATCACAATGAGTTAGAAGCCACTCGGCAGCAATGAGTTTGGTTTCTTTTTTCTTTTTTTTTTTTCTGGAGGGGGTTGTTAATAATAATTAAATGTCATCAAAAAATGAACAGTCCGAAACACATGTTAAACTGAGCAGGAGGCCCGTGTAAACAAGGACTATCCCAGGCAAATGGGGGCATACGACCTCCCTCTCCCTGTGCAGAGGACAGGGCAGACAGAAATCAGGAGGGGCAAATGGAAACTGACCAGCAAAAGAGGGCATTCAGGTCACTAGCAGGTAAGGGAGATTGAGTTGGACTTGATGGCTTTGTGACTTGGGGAAAGAGGTCCTATAACGTTTATCATGTAACAGTGGGAGACCCCAACATCAGGTTCACCTCTTATACATTCTTACACAGTATGGGTTGATTTGAGTGTGTACTTCAAACTGTAATGACATCTCTTCTGACAAACACCCATCCTCAAAGAGCAGAACATTTAAAGTATATCAGTGTTAATACAATTTACAGCTTTGAAAGCACCAAACTTCTATTTCAAAACAAGCCCTAGTGATTGTATTATTAATGTTACAACTATTATTTGGGGGCCTTGGGTTGTACAATCATTTAATGTGCTCTGCTGAACAAAAGGTTGGAAGTTCAAGTCTACTCAGAAGCTCATCAGAAGAAAGTTCAGGTGATATACTTCTGAAAAAGCAGCCATTGAAAACTCTACAAAGCACGTTTCCACTCTGACGCACATGAGGTCGCCGTGAGTCTGGACCAACTCAATAGCAATTGGTTATTATTATTATTACTTAATTAAAAAATCTCCTGGGATTTTTTTTTTTTTTTTAATCAGTTTCTATTAGTCCTCTACTACTGGTTTTCACCCTTATTTCCCAGTCATGTATGGTGGATTCTGCCCACACTCAGGTATGAAGTGATGAGCTCCGTTAGAGCTCTGTAGCATTAGAAAATCTATACTTTCATCCTTAGTATCACCTGGATTTTAACTGATCCTGGCATCATTGTTTAAATAAGGCATTATGGGTTACATAACATATAAGATACATATTCAAATCAAATTTATTAGAATGAGTTCCATTACAATGACTATCTCCTCTGACAAAATGTTTCAGGGCCCCAGCCAAGAGTCCACTTATATGAAATAATATGTGATAAGAGTAAATTCCAGTTCATTGAACAAGGTTATAGTTTGTCACAATGAGATTTATATATAACATTTAACTTGCTTTAATCTTATTATTTTTGTAGTTCTGATTTAGGAGCCCTGGTTGCACAGTGGTTAAAGCACTCAGCTAATAATTGAAAGGTTGGTGGTTCAAACCCATTAGCCACTCCAAGGGAGAAAGATGTGGCAGTCTGCTTCCATAAAGATTTACAGCCTTGGAAACCATATGGGGCAGCTCTCCTCCGTCCTACAGTGTCACTGTGAATCAGAATCTACTCAAAAGCAATGGATTTGGTTTGTTTTGGTTTAGTGTGTATTTTCAGTTTTTACCAGAAGCCTGGTTCTGCCAAATATTTTTAAGTAGGAAGTTATAAAACTGTGAGAATATTAGTAGAATTTTGTTAAGACAAATGAACAGAAAACCCAACCCAACCAAACCCACTGCCATCAAGTCAATATGGATCTAAGCTTATGAGTCGAGTTTTGTTTTGTTTTTTTAAAACTGGTAGTAATTAGCCTAGTCAAGATAGATATAAGTGAAATTCTTTCTTGCTCACTCTTCTAATGCACTAATAAGTGAATATACACAAAACAAATAAACGTATAATCCAAGTTACTTTGTTTATAAGTTAGAAATGCAATTCTGTATTAAACTATTAACAAAAACTTTTCATCTACACTTTTAACCAAGTCTATTGGCCAGTATTACATCTATATTTCAATAATTTGTGACTCATATATAAAATCATCTTCTTTTGAGGAAGTTCGACAAGTGATAAATCCCATTAAGAGTTCTGGTGAATCTGAGTGGTGGTCCAGGTATCTCCAACAGTTCAGAGATCACTAAAGATCACTTGAGTGCAAAAATAAACGTCCTGCATTTTCAGACACAGAAGTCTGTTCCACATTGCCCTCAGGCCCTGCTGCCCTGGGATGTCCAGCACTACAGGCCCGCTCCTCTGTACAAGGACCCAGGAAGAACAGCATCACTTGCTGATGCCTAATGGGGTGAATGACAGACTCATCTACTAACAGTCACTGACGGACCCCAAGTGAAAGGGGAGGACAGAGGTCAGTAGGCTCCACAAGGGACCTGCAGGAACTGAAGGGAAATAGCTCACAAAAAGAGAAAAAAAAAATATTGTTGTTGTTTTCCTAAATATCACAGAAAATAATTACAAATCGCTCAAAATAAGTACAGGAGAAGGAAGATTTCACACCAGCATAAAACTATGACTTGAGCTAAGAAAATGAGAGTACCCATTAGGAGGGGTACTAGGAAGAATGGAATGAAGCAACTTTAACATTTAAGGACAGATGAATTGTTGGTTAACATTGTTCAAAAAGGATAAATAGCCGCTTTAAGTTGCTTTTGAATAAGTCACCCAAATACAGTATCATCTTTACTAAAAATAAGTTCACAGGTCTATAGTACTGCTTAATTATGAACTTAAAAACCCAAAGCTACCTTGAATAGTCAGACAGTATTTCTAAGTGGCTACAAAAGGAGCCCTGATGGCACAGTGGTTAAAGCGTTCGGCTGTCAACCAAAAGGTCAGTGGTTCGAACCCACCAGCTGCTCCATGGGAGAAAGACTTGGCAATCTGTTTCCATAAAGATTACAGCTTTGGAAACCCCAGGGGGCAGTTCTGCTCTGACCTGTAGGGTCGATATGAGTTGAGATCAACTTGATGGCAACTTTTTTTTTTTTTACTATATACAAATCAATTTGTAAAACAATAAAAGAATGCTTTTGAAGAACTCACAAATTTAAGATTATATGCATAGCAAATATCTAAGAGAAGATTATGCATTTTTTCTAGTGAAATTGATGAACATATTCAGGTACTTCAGCTGTTTTCAGAATTGTTCAGATTGAGCTTAAGATCAGATGTTTTAAAATTTATGACTCATCTATTTACAAAAATGGAGCTACTTATAGCAAAAGACACAAATAAAGGAGAACTGATAAAATATCAAAATTATGTAAAGCCATGCAAATGATAAAATGATTATACTAAAATCTCGGTTTGTACTGTTACTCTAATTGAATACAGCATTTACACCAAACTTTCATAGCAAGTCAGGTTGAGGATGGAGACCCGTTAAATTCTGAAAGAAACTGATTACGTGGAAACTTACTGAAAGGATATTAAACTACATCATGAACAGTTTCTTCAACAGTGGATTCACTGGAGATGCAGAAATGTTATTATTAAGAATTTCGATAAAGCCTAGAGGAGTGAAGTTAATGTGGCCCAGGCATGCGTCTTTCTTTTTATCTACCTTGTTGCAGAAAGAAGTTTAAAAACTAAAAGAGAATAATAATTATTATTTCTCTTAGACCTTATTTCCAAATAAAAATAACTCCAACCAGAGTTTTATCAGGAGCTGCCAGCCTTTTGGTTAGCAGCCAAGCTCTTAACCACTACACCTCCAGGGCTCCTATTAGGAGCTGGACGGCCTTAAATTCAATATTTAACTCTCTGACGTGAGTCTGGAGTGAGATATGCTGTAGGGTTTGTTAAGAGAGAGCCACCATCTTTAGATACAGTAAATGCCAGAGTTTCAAAAACGAAAAAAAAAGAAAGTTTAAGTGGCCAGATGCCCAATATACATTCTTATCCAGCAAGAGGTCATCCCACATGGGCTCAAAGGTAGACTATAGATAAGCTTGTGAGCAGCACCAAATGTCCCTTCTCAGTCAATATTGTCTTTGTTCAAGGGCTTGAATAGTTATTTTCAGTGGAGACTCCAAAGTTCTATGCCACAGAATATTGACGAAGCTATAATTTAATCTGTAAACCTATAAAAACAGTCTGTTACAGTCAGCTATCTTGACCAAAAAAAAAAAAAAGTTTCTCAATATGACTGACAACTTTTACCAAAGAAAGCATGTCAAATTCTTGAAGTAAAAAGAAAAACAAACAAATTTCACAGATAATTATGCATGTATTTAATTCACCTTGGTTGTATACGTGTGTGCCTTGAAACCAATTCTCATCCCAGCACGTCACCTATTCTTTGTCTAGCTGACTTCCACTATCTTCCATTATCTTGTTGAGAAAGTAAAGTAAACTGGAGTCATGCAGAAGAAGGGATAGAACCTTGGAGAACTTTTTACTTCCTCAGTCTTATAAATAATGATATAGTTCAAAGTACTACAAGACCCAGATTCTAGTCTCATCCCCACTTGGCCAGCTAAAGCCCTAATATTGGACAAATCACTTAACCCCTCTAGGTCTCAATTTTCTGAGAGGCAAAATGAAAGAGAAATGTCTAGGTTAGTGTTTGCTAACATATGCTACATAGACTACTGGTTGTACATCAGCTGATCATATTTGATCCAGAGATAAACATTTTTAATTTTAGTAGTTATTTTTAAATGAGTATGATGAATAATGTATCCAATAAAACAAACCTATAAATTCATGCATTTTATTTTTATTATTTAGAACAAGTCAAGTGACAAAGGAAAATTTATTTAAATTTGATTTTAAAAAATTATTCAATTATTCAATAAATAATCTTATAGGTGATATATGTGTATATTAAAATTGTGAAGATGATATTCGAAGACCTGAAGTTTGGGAAACGTGACTAAATAATCTCTAAGTCCCCATCCAACATAAAAAGCCTAAGTTTTCAATGAAAGAATTAAGAATGTCAAAGCTAGAGAAATAGTTTATAAACCAAAATAGATGATATCAAATCGCTAACCAGACAATCGCTTTTCAATGAGCTTCTCTGTTCAAATGAAAGCAAATTGAAATCATTGACCGACTAACAATATTACAGGCTGAACAATTTCAAATGAGGGTCTAACTGAAAAGAAAGGAAACAAACGCATTTTCCAATGCACCTTCTTTTCTTTTGTACTGCCTTTATGGCTTCCGCAAAAACCCTGAAGCCCCAAACTCTTCCTGTAGCTCCTTATGCTGAGAATGAGCTCCCGTGCCTCAGCTGAGAAAGAGACTATTATCATTCAGGCATGTTTTCCTACAATTTCTAAAGACATAATTGCTCATTTTAAATTTCTTTGTAAAATATTTTTTGTGGGAACAAAAGTGAGTGTTTTAAAGGGAAAGGAATAAATTACTCTGTCACCGATTCTTCTATGAATTACATTACTTTTTTAAAAAACCAAATGAAAGAAATGCCTATAGCACAAAACAGAACATTCCAGACATGTCTATGTGAACATTGCTAATATTTGAAAAAATGGAAAGCAAGCACTGCCTGTAAAAATAAAAGCACAAAATAAATGGTAGTTGTCTTGTAGGGTTTTATTTTAAAATAAGCAAAAACAAATGCTCAAGTTGATTATGCATAAACTCATTTAGTTTATTGCAAGGTAGAACCATGGCCAGGCCTGAAAGTGGGAACATGAGACATTCAATTAGGACCAGAGAATCCAGACAATGTAAGATCAGTCTGATGGTTAGAGTCAAAACCTTTAGACTGCAGGCCTTTACCTTTAACGAGTGGTCTCAAGAGGAAGGCTTGACCATGGCTCTGCTCATGGTTGACAGAGGTCCCTTGTAGCTGGGGTCCAGGAATGGTGGCGATGGGCAGAGACTCAGTCTTTGTCTCTCAATAGGTCTCAATTTTTGGAGAGAGTTGGAGTCTAGAGAGAGATTCTATCTCTGCCTTTTCTGGTTAAGTGAGCTAAAGTCCAAGGTTTACATGATTTTCTCACCTTGGCCTCATGTAATAAGAAACAGCTGATGTCATGTTTAACAGACTAATGTGTTACTTCCTCCAATCCTGATGCTGCTTTCTTCTTCATAAAGTCCAGCTTCTCAGATTGGAGGAAGACTCGTTAACAACCTTGCTTGTTGAAAGGGAAGAGGACTTGAAGCACTTATTGATGAAAATCAAAGACTACAGCCTTCAGTATGAATTGCACCTCCACATAAAGAAAACAAAAATCCTCACACCTAGACCAATAAGCAACATCATGATAAACAGAGAAAAGAGTGAAGTTGGCAAGGATTTCATTTCACTTGGATCCACAACGAACGCCCATGGAAGGAGCAGTCAAGAAATCAAACAATGTATAGCATCGGGCAAATCTGCCTCAAAGTCCTCTTTAAAGTGTTAAAAAGCAAAGATGTCACCTTGAAGACTAAGGTGCGCCTGACCAAAACCATGGTATTTTCAATTGCCTCATATGCATTCTAACGCTGGGCAATGAATAAGGAAGGCCAAAGAAGAATTGATACCTTTGAATTATGGTGTTGACGAAGAATATTGAATATAGGATGGACTTCCCGAAGAACGAACAAGCCTATCTTGGAAGAAGTACAACCAGAGTGCTCCTTGGAAGTGAGGATGGCGAGACTTAGTCTTAAGCACTTTGGACATGTTATGTCCTTCTCCTTCCCTGGTGAAGGACATCATGCTTGGTAAAGTAGAGGGTCAGCAAAGAAGAGGAAGACCCCCAATGAAACGGATTGACACAGTGACTACAACAATGGGCTCAAACATAGCAACAACTCTGAGGATGGTGCAGGACCTGGCAGTGTTTCGTTCTGTTGTACACAGGGTCATGATGAGTCGGAACTGACGCAACGACACCTAACAACAGCAACAGCAGTGTATTACTAGTGTGGTAATCTCTCCAAGGTCAGAGATTAGCCAGATGTTGCATCGCTTCTTAAAGGATAGATATTAAAGGGGTTGTTTATGCCTCACTCATGTCTGAAGACCAACTTACAGAGACTTAGTGATATGTTACACTTTCTTTTATCACAGCATGCAGGCGTAAAGCCACCTTAGGGAGGTTGTTGACAGCATATTTCACACACTTCTGTTTCCTCTCTCTAAATTCAGAAACTGCAGTTTCTGACTTCGCATCATAAGTGGTGTATACATATGTGGTTTCGGAGCATTACAGAAGCATGCGTAGTGGTAGTGCTTTGTTGTCTGCTGCAGGACGAAAAATATTCCCTCACTGAACTCAGGAATGGAATCTTTCAGAACATCATAGCTTCCCGTTATTTGAAGGGGTTGGCCTTTATCATATCCAGAGGGACTTCTTAATTGTAGTATTCTATGATTCTGACTCCAAAGATCTAAGAGGAAAATAATTTATACAAGTGAGGGAAAGGGCATGTTAATAAAATTAGTACATTAAACAGGAAAAAGCATACTTCACTTACACCTAAATTATCGAGAAGAAATTGGATCAGTTAGAATGTTTCAATTGTCACTGTCCTAGAATGGATTCAGACATAACATCTATTACTTGGGTTACTATTTATGTTAGTGGCTTCTGTGTGGTTGGTGGAAGTTAACAAAAGGTGTCCAGCTGAGGTCCTCCCATAAGTGCAGAAAGGCATCCTAGCTGCAGACCAAAGCATCAACATCTGTCTACAGTGTGTCAGCAAGGCATGTCCAAACCGGCATTTCCCCAGCCATGTTGCATATCCGAAAACAAACAGACACACACGCGTGTCTAAGCCCCACTTCCCCCACAGCTCTCAAAGATCTCATTAAGAGAAAGCAAGGTGTTTCCTCCTTTCCTACTAAAAAAAAATAAAAAATAAAAAAAAACTTTTGTCTTAATGACTTTTTTAAAAATTCAGTTGTGAAACACCTTAACAAGCCACCCTAAATTAAAATCTGTAAATGTGGAAAGCTATTGGGGGGTCATATATGGAAAGGGAGTAGAGGCAGTCGAAGCACAGAAAAGGCTGTTATTCTATCATTTGAATATCGCACAGAAGAACAACAAAAGGCTGTGAACGTGTTTTTTCTCTGTCATTTGGAAGTTATTAGTAAACTTTCCTTTGTTGCATTGAGAGATGAGAGAAGAAAATATGAAGTTACAGTGAACCCATATGGCCAGCAGGAAAATCCTATTTAATTGCTTTATTGCCAGAAATGTTAAATCACTTCCTGGGGATGCAGTTGAAATGAAACATATGGCAGCTATTAACAAAAGCCCCTAATGAATTCAAAAATATTCTTTTTATGAGAGCTTTCATATAAGCAACAGTAATACATGATATCTAAACTTTATGAACAAATATTCATTTCATATTTGAATTCCATAAACCTGCGATGAATGTCAACTCTGTACCAGGTTATACAGCCAGCTTGCGTGGAATCTTTCTTTCCACGCCCAGGAACAGATATAATTCTCAGGACACTTGACTAGACAGAAGACAGCAGAGCAGGAAGTGGGGCTCAAAGAGCTTCTCTGATCGAACCCTGACCAAAACAAAACAAACCAGTTGCTATTGAGTCGATTGCTCTTCGTGGCGTCTCCATGCGTGCAGAGTAGAGCTGTCCTGCATACAGTTTTCAAGGCTGACTTTTCCAAGTGCCTCTGGGTGGGTTCGAACCACCAAGCTTTCAGTTAGTAGTCAAGTGCTTAACCGCTTGCACCACCCAGGGTCCTTGATAGAACACAAATCGGCCCCAAATCTAGCCATGCCTCTTCTCAAAAGTTAGGGGCAAGAAGAATCTCCTGACCGATGCCCCCTTCCCAAGAGTCCAATGCCCCCTTCCCAACGGTCCAATGCCCCCTTCCCAAGGGTCCAATGCCCCCTTCCCAACAGTCCAATGCCTTCTTCCCAAGGATCCAGTGCCCCCTTCCCAACGGTCCAATGCCCCCTTCCCAAGGGTCCAATGTCCCCTTCCCAACGGTCCAATGCCCCCTTCCCAACGGTCCAGTGCCCCCTTCCCAAGGATCCAGTGCCCTCTTCCCTAGGGTCCAATGCCCCCTTCCCAAGGGTCCAATGCCCCCTTCCCTAGGGTCCAATGCCCAAGAAAACGATTCCATTTCCACTTCAGTAGACCTGATTATCTATCATCTTCCCACTCCTCTCCATGCCTACACCAGTGATCATGCTGGTCATTGCCATTTACCATCCACCATGTGAAACTTCTTGACTTTTTATGTATCTTCTTCAACTACATTGTGAATTCCACAGAGAAGGGTTTTATTTAACTTAAATGAAACGTTTAGGGAATGTTGCTAAGGATTTTTGGACCTAGAATTATGTTAGGCTTGTAACTCTTGTTAGGTGCCATCGAGTCGGTTCCAACTCATAGTGACCCTATATACAACAAAATGAAACACTGCCCAGTCCTGTGCCATCCTCACAATCCTTGCTATGCTTGAGCCCATTGTTGCAACCACTGTGTCAATCCATCTCATTGAGGGTCTTCCTTTTTTTCACTGACCCTCTACTTTACAAAGTATGATGTCCTTCTCCAGTGACTAGTCCCTCCTGGTAACATGTCCAAAGTATGTGAGACAAAGTCTCGCCATCCTTGCTTCTAAGGAGCATTCTGGTTGTACTTCTTCCAAGATAGATTTGTTTGTTCTTTTGGCAGTTCATGGTATATTCAATATTCTTCACCAACACCATAATTTGAAGGCATGAATTCTTCTTTGGTCTTCCTTATTAATTGTCTAGCTTTTGCATGCATATGAGGCAATTGAAAACACCATGGCTTGAGTCAGGCACACCTTAGACTTCAAGGTGACGTCTTTGCTTTTCAACACTCTAAAGAGGTCTTTTGCAGCAGATTTGCCCAATGCAATATGTCTTTTGATTTCTTGACTGCTGCTTCCATGAGTGTTGATTGTGGATCCAAGTAAAATGAAATCCTTGGCAACTTCAATCTTTTTCTCCGTTTATCATGATTTTGCTTATTGGTCCACTTGTGAGGATTTCTGTTTTCTTGATTTTGAGGTGTAATCCATACTAAAGCCTGTGGTCCTTGATCTTCATCAGTATGTGCTTCAAGTCTTCTTCACTTCCAGCAAGCAAGGTTGTGTCATCTGCATATTGCAGGTTGTTAATGAGTTCTCCTCCAATCCTGACGCCCTGTTCTTCTTCATATAGTCCAGCTTCTCTGATTATTTGCTCAGCAAACAGACTGAATAAGTATGGTGAAAGGATACAACCCTGACGCACACCTTTCCTGACTTTAAACCACACAGTATCGCCTGGTTCTGTTTGAACGACTGCCTCTTG
>NW_004444035.1:9057906-9075397 GCF_000243295.1 Trichechus manatus latirostris
GCAATGTTATCCATAATTTGTTATGATCCACACAGTCGAATGCCTTTGGATAGTCAATAAAACACAGGTAAACATCTTTCTGGTATTCTCTGCTTTCGTCCAAGATGCATCTGACATCAGCAATGATATCCCTGGTTCCATGTCCTCTTCTGAATCTGGCTTGAATTTCTGGCAGTTCTCTGTTGATATACTGCTGCAGCTGCTTTTCAATGATCTTCAGCAAAATTTTACTTGGGTGTAATATTAATGATATTGTTCAATAATTTCTGCAATCTGTTGGATCACCTTTCTTTATGTAACTAAGAGTAAACAAATAGCTTTAATTAACTGAAAATCAAGTGTCAGCATTTTCTGATTTCTTTAACATCTTTCACCCTTGGAGGATTTCACATATTTAATCAGTTTATTCGTTTGATCATTTAATGAACTTATTTAATCAAAAATTCTATTTTCTAGAGACAATTCTCCCTCAGATTTAAAGATAAATTAGCTGAGGGATATTCAGCTAATATTGTTATCTAGTTTAACTTTCGAAAAGAACTTATAAAATTCTAGGCACATTGAACTTTCTCCTTCCTCCACACTTTTATATGGCAGTGCAGTTACTTAATGGAAGTAAGCTTTGGTGGCTTAAAGAATCATGAAGAACTTGGTGAGGTTCTAACATAATTGGTGTTTGCTACATGAATTTGAAGTACTGGCACTGGCTATATGAAAGCTGATGTATTTTTGCTTCATAGACCAACTCATTGATTATAATTTTTATTAAATATTTACTTATATATGCTCAGTGACATCATTTTGTAATCAAATAGAATCAAATATGAAAAAGACCTGTCACTGTTGTTGGTCCTGATTTTGAAAATGACATTCCATATATCCCAAGTTTCAGAGGCCTTAGCTGTAAAAAGAAAGAGCTCAATTAGATAATTTCTAAATGTCTTGTGCAGACACCTCTGCACAGGTTTTATAATCTAAGTCAGTGTATTATTACCATGGGACTTCTCCAAATTTCCCTCCTCTTTTGTTTCCAAACACTCTGCTTGGTGGTGGCTCAGAGGCAGCATGGCAGCGGTTGTGGCTTCCATTACTGACTGTGTGGCCTTGTTAAAGTGACTTTACTTTGTACCACTTCATGGGGTTGTTCTAAGGATAGGCTTAAAACTGTGCCTTGCAAATACTAAGCACCCAGTAAGTGCCCAATATTTTTATATTGAGGAACTTTCTCCATGAACATCCTTTAATCACCCATCTCCAAACTGATCTTTACAATCTTATCAATGAAAGGTTTTTGTTTTGTTTTGTTTTGTTTTTCTCATTTGCTTTTCACAGAAGAGGAATTTGGATTTAAAATCTCTGATTTCTAGTAAGGGGATAAATCAGGGAGCTAGGTTTAAAATATAACACATGGTACGAACATCATTCATTTAAAATACTCTCCAAAAGAGACACATATAAAATTAAACAAACATCACCAAAACTGTAGGATAACTTTCTTGGACGGGGCAGGAACAACTTTCCTGTGGTATAAAAGCAGAAGGGAAAAATCGGGTGATCCTGTTATAAATGGAAGGATGCTAAGGAAAATGCTGGAGGCTGACCTACACCATCCCTTTGTTGCCCCGATCTGTGGGCATGATCCTCCACTATGCCATTTGCTAATATGACAATCTCGTCATGACTGCCTCTGGCAGGATGCAGAGTCCATGTTCACACCCAGAGAAGAAGAACTGAACAACTAATGTAGATTTAGATCAAGTCAAAATAGACTTCAAATGGATCATTCCTTCCAGAACAAAACCTCCATTTATTTTTTATCCATAGAAAGATATTTACCTTAATTATTTGCATAATTGCATTGATTTCCAAATTCTTAAATGCCAAAGGTGAGGACCTCAGCAGTAATCAATCAATATCTGAAAAAGATATAGGCATCTTGACATTTGATATTTCTGGAAATGTAAGATCTGCTGATCTACAACAGAAGTGCACACACACACACACACACAAACACACTCACTAAAAACCACACAAATTACCTAATTAAGGCTGAATCTCTTGCTCAAACTCTGATGACCTTGTTCCCTGAAGAGGGGGAGAGACATCACTTTCAGGCTTCTCCTGTGGATCAGTGGTTGTGGCAGAAACCAAAATGAAGTTAAACAAGTTGCTGTCCTTTGATTGGCTCATTGAGTTGATTCTGGCTCATAACGACCCCACGAGTGTCAGAGTAGAACTGTGCTCTGAAGGATTTTCAATGGCTAGTTTTTCAGAAGTAGATCACCAGACCTTTTTTCAGAGGTGCCTCTGGGTGGACTTAAACTGCCAACCTTTTGCTTAGCAGCTGAGTGCTTAACAGTTTGCACAACCCAGGGACTCCGGTTGTAGACTGTGGTTGTTGTTAGGTGCTGTCCAGTCAGGTCTGATTCATAGCGACCCCATGTACAACAAAACCAAACAGTGCCCATTGCCTTCGCCATCCGCACGATCGTTGTTATGTTTGAGCCCGTTGTTGCAGCCACTGTGTCAGTCCATCTGGTTGAGGATCTTCCTCTTTTTCGCTGACCCTCCACTTTACCAAGAATGATGTCCTTCTCCAAGGACTGATCCCTCCTGACAACATGTCCAAAGTATGTGAGACGTAGTCTCGCTATCCCTGCTTCTAAGGTGCGTTCTGGCTGTACTTCTTCCAAGACAGATTTGTTCATTCTTTTGGCAGTCCAGGGTATATTCAATATTCTTTGCCAACACCACAATTCAAAGGCGTCGATTCTTCTTCAGTCTTCCTTATTCATCGTCCAGCTTTCGCGTGCATATGATGCGATTGAAAACACCATGGCTTGGGTCAGGCGCACCTTAGTCCTCAACGTGACATTTTGCTTTTCAACACATTAAGGAGATCTTTTACAGCAGGTTAGCCCAGTGCAATGCATCTTTTGATTCCTTGACTGCTGCTGACATGGATGTTGATTGTGGATCCAAGTAAAACGAAATCTTTCACAACTTCAATCTTTTCTCCATTTATCATGATGTTGCTTATTGGTCCAGTTGTGAGGATTTTTGTTTTCTTGATTTTAAGGTGTAATCCATACTGAAGCCTGTGGTCTTTGATCTTCATCGGTATGTGCTTCAAGTCCTCTTCACTTTCAGCAAGCAAGTTTTTGTCATCAGCACAACACAGGCTGTTAATGAGTCTTCCTCCAATCCTGATGCCCCACTTCTTCTTCATATAGTCCAGCTTCTCAGATTATTTGCTCAGCATACAAATCAAATAAGTATGGTGAAAGGATACAACGCTGATGCACACCTTTTCTGACTAAACCATGCAGTATCCCCTTGTTGTGTTGGAAATCAAAAGAAGAATAGATTGCGGGGGCGGTAGGTGGTGGTGGAGAGAAATATACTTCAAAAATTCCACCCAAATTCAAAGAGCATTTTTAGTCTTATTTAAGCTCAATATCATTTAAGATAATATGGGTATGTGTTGAAGCCCTGGTGGTGCAGTGGTTAGGAGCTATGGCTGCTAACCAAAAGGTCAGCAGTTCGAATCCACCAGCTGCTCCTTGGAAAACCTGTGGGGCAGTTCTACTGTGTCCTATAGGGTCGTTACGAGTTGGAATTGACTCAACAGAAATGGGTCAGGTTTTTGGGTATGTGTTGGATTGAGTCTGTCTTGAGAAAAGAAAACAATGGCATATGATTTCCAATTATCACAGAAGGACCTAGTGGCTTTACTGATAGTTTCACAATTCTTATTTTTCTATCGTCAGGTTCTATTTAATTTTTACTTCGTTTATGGTACTTCATTTTATTTCAAATAATGTTAATTTGATGTTTCTTTCTAATAACACTACAATTTCATGCCTTTTTTTTTCTCTTTCAGGCTATTTCAGGTATTTCAGAGAAAGAACAGGCTGGTAAGTAGGCATTTCGGTTATGTTTTCCCTCCTATATATTTTAGAATAAAATTGCATTTTAAAGTAGGCATTTTATTAAGCATCTACAATGTGTAAATCTCATCAATCTCTGGACAAATTTCATTGTTGAATTTCTGAAAAATAAATTTGTTTTACTTAAAATGTAAGGAAAAGTATGTGAATCTCGAACATAGACATCCCATTGTTTTAGAATAAGATGTCTACTTCTTGTAGCCTTCCCTGTGACTGCAACTACTTTCTTTTCTTTTTTTCCTTAAGGGACAGAATTAGATGTTTATTGACTAGGGAGTGGTCTCTAGAAATTGGTTGTTAATAGCTACCATGATTTGTTTTTTGATTGGAAGTAGCTTATTCAACAGCCTTAGAAAAAGCCATGCTGATCTTGAGTTTTAAAGTTATGCTGTGCCATCAAAAATCTAAGTATGAAGCAATATGAATAATTGTATTGGATAAAAATGTTATATGTTCTATGGATAATAACTGATGAGAAACATGGAAATACGAAAAACTGGACTTGGATTGGTGGAATTATGTGCTTTTTTATCTTCCTTAGTATAGTTGTATATGGTCTTTGTAATAATAACTTAAAAAAAGACACACAGGTATTTAAGGTATGCTACCAAATTTGAAGCACATCACTTAGTTCTTAAACATTTGTGATTTTTAAGAGTCATGTTAAAAGTTCATGTTATCGTTTACGAGAAGATAACATGAGGACAAGTTACCCTACGCTAAAGCATTAACGTTTACTGGATGTGGTTTCTGTAACGGGGATGTTCTCTTCCTACTTCAGTGATCTTGTTTTGGCCACTAGATGGTTTTCACACGGAAGTTTTTATAGTTTGTATCCTTCTGTGGGCTAACCTTTTCTCTGTGTTTAGGCTGTGTCTGGTTCCTTCCATGTAATATGTTGAAAGGTAACCTTTCAGAATAGAAAGAAAATATTGAACTGACATCATCTGATGATTCAAGAAAAAGAAATCGCACAATTAACAATGCACTTGCAATATTAAACAAATTCAGATTACAGTTCCAAAGCCCCAGAATGTCAAATCAATTGTGTTATATATCTAGTTAAGACAAGAAATAAATGTTTATGATGACCGTTCTCATCACAAGGAAGAAGAAACTTACCAGAGTCATACTTTATCTTGGGCTGTGAAGTTCTCTGTAATTCCCAAGATGAGTTGCAACTTAAACAGTATGGAATGGAGCAAGTTGTCATCTTGTTCCAGAATTTCAGTAAATTCTTTCACGCCCCAAGGAAAAGTTAGGATGCATGTTCTCGGGGTGGGAGTGAGGGGTTGAATTGCCATTGCTTGAGGGAATGGAGAGGCAAAAGGTTACCTTCTTCCTCACAGTTAAATGACTTCAATTTGGTGAAGACAAGCTCTTCATTTTATTAAGGTTCTCGAACAGTTTTTTTTAAAAAAAAAAAAAAAAAAACTTATTAGTAAAACAATGATCTAATTAAACAAAGAGCGTAACTTTTTAATCATAGTTCTGGAATTTTTTCTCCTCCATGACAACAACAACAAAAGAACATGAAATTAACGGTCACTCTTGTTTTACAATCTCTTTGAGCCATTTCTATACTGCTGAGCAAAATTAAAAGAGTTGGCAGATTCAATTCATAGAGGTTCTGTAGATGATCTACGAAAAGTAGGACTGTCTAGTTGGTTTATGTGACCTACCCGGGCCTCAGGTACCTGGATGCCACATCCCAGCTGAGATGCTTGACCCAGGATGGAGAGATCTGAGCAGAACCTGAGGCCCTGGTGGCACAGCAGTTAAGAGCTATGGCTGCTGACCAAAAGGTTGGCAGTTCGAATCCACCAGCTGCTCCTTGGAAACCCTATGGAGCAGTTCTACTCTGTCCTGCAGGGTCGCTGTGAGTTGGAATTGACTCGATGGCAGAGGGTTTGGCACCTCCTGTAAGTGAAAACATCAGAATGGTTGAAATTTATGATGGATTTTGGTTTAGATTTCTTGAGAAAGTGCTGATACGTTTCGGAGGAAATATAACTTTGTTTAAAAATATAAATATAAGAAAGAAATGATGTTAAAAAAATAAAATGAGTAACTTTATGTGTCAAGACAAATGCTTATGTTTGAATGTTTTGTTAATAATGGTAAAAGATTTGCCAATTCAAGAGAGAATGTGATTTATTTCAAAAGGTTTAAAAGGCCATAATGTCTAAGCAATCTAATTCTCATATTTCTAAACTCCATTGAGCTCTATTTAAAATATTAAAAATATTTTGAGGGTTTTGTCTACAAATGTGAATCTCTTTATGTGTATCTTTATGGGTCTCTTTTTAAGACTCCCCCAAACAGTGGAACGGGCATGAAAGCGGAGGGCCTCCTCAATCTTCTGGGGGTTAGTTAATTAAGGTCTTAAATAGGATTAAGCTTCACACCCACCCCTAAGGCCTGTCATTTTTTTCTGTCTTGCTAGTGAATGTGGCCTATTGTTCCTTGCTGAGAAAGCCTATTTTTAATCTATGTGACCTCTCATTCAAGCCAACTAGAAGCAGGTCTGCCAGGCTTAATGAAGCTCTGAACAAGATCCTGTTGGGTACATTCTATTAATAATTTTTGAGCTGCAGTTGTGGCTGTCCCTGTGTGTGGTTTTAACATCCATCCTCTATTCCCATCCTTGTTACTACATAAATACAGTCTGGTGGGATCAGTTCTGATGCTTGTCTCCTGCCTTGTGACGACAGAAATCTCCAAGGGAAAACAATTTTGGACCAGCCTCCCATAGCTTCATTCATTTCACAAATATTTCCTCAACAGCACCCCGTACAAGGCATCACATTAGGTTCTGTCAAGAGAGAAATAATAAACAAGAGCAATCTCTTCCCTGAAGGAACACAAATCCAGTTGAGAATATCCCATCCAGCCTTCTCTTCTCAACTGAAAACTTCTTAACCTAGCTTATTCAGAAGGCCTCCAGGAAAATAATCAAATTAAAATACTATTTTCAGGAAACTGTGTATCAGAATTGTGCATTGTTAGAATCTGAAATACAGTCTACCAATTTTTTTTGTATCTGTCTATATATATATAAAACAAAAACCAAACCCATTGCCATCGAGACGATTCCAGTTCATAGTGACCCTATAGGACAGAGTAAAACTTCCCCATAGGGTCTCCAAGGAGCGGCTGATGGATTCAAACTGCTGACCCTTTGGTTAACAGCTGAGCTGTTAACTACTGTGCCACCAGGGCTCCATATCTATCTATCTATCTATGAAGCTTGGGTCATATATACATCTGATGTATATATACATATCAGAATTAATCCCACAAGCATCATTGTGTGTAATTTTGTCCAGTTCTATCATGCGCTGGAGTCTGTATGCCCCTAAAGAGTGGGCCCAATGCCATTGCTATATTCTCCAGCACACCTGCTTCCTATCTGTGAGTCCTTGAGCACATTACTTAACTTCCTCATGTCCCTCATTTCTAGAATATAAATAAAGAATCTGCCATTGTTGTTGCAAGAGAACAATGCTTGTCACAAAGAAGGCCCTGAAAAACGGTAGCCAGTTCTTAGGAGAATCAGTTGTGCTTATAACCGCAGTGTGAACAGGCCAAGTGAACATCAGTGGTGTCACTGCTGCCAGTGTCTGCTCCAGGCCTTCCCCCAACACATACATCCTCACGGCACCAATTAAAAACTGAGCAGCTGTCCATATGGGAGAAAGAGCTCACTTTGTCCACAAGCCCTCTGACTGAGTAATTCAGACCAAGGCTATCACACTATAGGCAGAGTTGGCTGTATTTTAACATCTCATTAGCAATTCTTTGCACTATCAGGCTGAAATTCTGTCTTGTGAACAGGTATACTTCAATTATCACTAAAGATTAGTCACTGGGAAATGTATTCTCCTATCCCCTTTCCCTGTGACTCCACTTCCCCCCCCATATCCCAAGTCCCTGGGGTAACTGGATCCCATCTACCCAGCAACTCAACTAGACTAGGCTCCTGGGTTATCCTGCCGCTCCCACCCTCCCTCACCCTCTGCACACAATCCTGTCCGCACTACCGTCCCTCATCCCGCAGCCATTCCCATTGCCATTGCTTTCTTTCAGGGCTTCATTTCCCACCCGATTTTCACAACAGCTTCCAAAACTGGTTTCCCTGCCTTAACCTATCATTCCACTAGCCCAGTCTCTACACCGTCATCAGAGTTCTCTTTGAGAAGGACAATCTGATCAGGTCGCTTCCTGCTTTTCCTTTTTCTTTGTCTCCTTGTTGTCTACCGGATAAGATCAAACTGCCCCGCTTAAAATAGCTGGTCATTTATAATTTGGATGCAGTGTAACTTGTTGTGCAGGATACCTCCATTTTGTCCCCCAGATTTACCCTCTGACCTACTTCTGTGCCCTGGGAGGAGGAGCCAAAAAACCAAACAAACAAACCCGGTTGCCATCAAGTTGATTCTAACTCCTAGCAATTCTATAGGACAGAGCAGAACTGCCCCATAGGGTTTCCAAGGAGCAGCTGGTGGATTCAGCTGCCGACCTTTTGGTTAGCAGCCGAGCCCTTAATCACTGCACCACCAGGGCTCTGTGTGGACTAAATCAGTGGTTTCCCTCCTTTCTGTCTTCCCTATTCCACCGATGAGGATCCCAGTGGGAGACTGGGGGAGGAGGACAGTGGGACAGTGAGGCTGGGGAGTTGATTCCTCCTGGCTGCCTCACTAAGGGCCCCCACAGGCTTTTCTCAAGGCACCCTTTCCATACATTTCCAGGTTCTGAAGCCATTCCTGGCTCTTGGCAAATCAGGCTTAGGGGTTGAAACTTTTGGTTTCCCTAAGCCAGTTGCTGTCAAGTCGATTCTGACTCATGGCAACCCCATGTGTGTCCGAGTAGAACTGCGCTCCATAGGGTTAATGTGAATGTGGGAGAAAGAATGAGAATCTTGTTGTTGTTGATTGCTGTTAAGTGATGCTAACTCATGGCAACCCCGTGTGTGCAGAGAACTGTGCTCTACAGGGTTTTCAAGGCTGTGAGCTTTCGGAAGCAGATTGCCAGGCCTGTCTTCTGAGGCACCTCTGGGGGGGTTCAAACCACCAACCTTTCAGCTAGTAGTCGAGTACTTCACCATTCACATCACCCAGGGATTCCCACAGGGTTTTCAAAGGCTGATTTTTTGGAAGTAGATTGCCAGGCCTTTCTTTGTGGCATTTCTGGGTGGGCATGAACCTCCAACCTTTCGTTTACCAGCCATGCACATTAACTTTCTGCACCACCAAGGAACTCCTTGGGCTCCCTGTGGTTGTTGTTGTGAGGTGCTGTGGAGTCGGTTCCAACTCATATCGACCCTATATACAACAGAATGAAAGACTGCCTGGTGCTGTGCCATCCTCATAATCGTTGTTATGCTTGAGTCCATGGTTGCAGCCACTGTGTCAATCCATCTCCCTGGGGGTCTTCCTCTTTTTTGCTGACCTACTTTACCAAGCATGATGTCCTTCTCCAGGGACTGGTCCCTCCTGGCAACATGTCCAAAGTATGTGAAATGAAGTCTTGCCATCCTTGATTCTAATAAGCATTCTGGCTGTATTTCTTCCAAGACAGACCTGTTCTTCTGGCAGTCCATCGTGTACTCAACATTGTTCGCAAACACCACAATTCAAAGGCATCAACCCTTCCTCAGTCTTCCTTATTCTTTGTCCAGTTTTCGCGTGCACATGAGGCGATTGAAAACATCATGGCTTGGGTCAGGCCCACCTTAGTCCTTAAAGTGACATCTTCGCTTTTTAACACTTCAAAGAGGTCTTTTATACCACATGTCTGTCAGTTTGTCATACTGTGGTGGATTGCGTGTTGCTGTGATGCTGGAAGCTTTGTCCCCGGTATTTCAAATACCAGCAGGGTCACCCTTGGTGGACAGGTTTCAGCAGAGCTTCCAAACTAAGAAAGACTAGGAAGAAAGACCTGGCAGCCTATTTCTGAAAAAAATTGGCCAGTGAAAATCTTAGGAACATTGGGTTCCCTACACCTTTGTAAGTAGTCCTATTATTAAAGTCCTCTCATATTACCCAGTGTGACATCTGTTTCCTGCTAGGAGCCTCACTGACATAGCTACCAACAGCTTCTCTTCTTTCTATTCCTTTTTTTTGTTGGGGGTGGATGGGAAGGTTTAACCGTAGTCACCATGTCCAGCCACAGAATCCTTCTATCTTTCTCTTGTCTTTGTCTTCCTACTTGTGCCTAGAACTGTGTGTTCTTTTAAAAATACAGATGATAGGTAGGTAGGTAGGTAAATAGACAGACAGATAGATAGGTAGGTAGATAGATAGACAGACAGACAGATAGATGATAGATAGGTAGGTAGGTAGATTTATAGATAGGTAGGTAGGTAGGTGGATTATCCAGAAAAATAATATGGGCCATGTTTTTCTTCATTCTAAATGAAAATAATTTCATTTAATCACCTGGAAGGGAAAAATATCTACTTTTACAGTTTAGAATGTGCTGTCTATTGAATAGAAGAATGTAACTTAGAAACGTAGTCACACTGAAGTGTGCCTCGGAGCACATGTGAAAAGCAGCAGTTTAGCGTCTACTGTTTAATCTCCCACTCTGAAAGTAAATCTCAGAACTACTCACACGTTTTCTCAGGCTACGTGGCAGCCCATGGGAAACGGGTCACTATCATTAAGCAAAATGGCATGTTTTTTCCCTCTCTGTCTTGAAAACTCCTACTTGTTTTATTAGATTCAGCAGTAATACAGCCTTCTTCATAAGTTATTTCCCAAGCAGAATTTGTCATTGATTCTTCCGTGCTCCTAAAAATCTCTATGCGCTTTCTCTTACAGTCCTTAGTGTCTTGCCCAGCTGTGTGTCCTCTTCCATAGGCTGAGCTTTTCTAGGTCAGGAAGGCTGTCTTTGTGTTTCCTGTAATGAGAACAGCTGTTAGCACGTAGTAGGTGTTCTATAAATATGTGTTAATCGATACATTCTGATTACAAAGATGTAGCTTCAGTCTTCCTGATTTAGAGTCCATATGGTTCTAAACCGTGTTTAACGTTTTTCCCCAACTCTCCCCATTCTCCTGCTATCCCCGCAACTCCCACGTATCTCAGCCGGATAATTAGTTAATGGTGTTATTTGAAGATCTCTCCCATACGAATGTGTAACAGGTGTTACGGAGAAAGGTGACTCAGAATCTGACTTTGGTTGTGTTCCTTTGTCATTTTTTCTTAGAACGTTTGTTTTCCTGCCTCAAGGTTATTTGGTTAACCAGAAAATGCTAAAAATCAAGATAATGAATTCTTATACTCTGAAACACTTGTGAAAGATAGCTTTTAGAAGCCTAAAACAGAGCCACAGTCTTTCCAAACTTGGTGTTGTGGCTAGTAAGGCAGAAAATAGACATCAAACACTTCTTTGTGACAGATGTGTGAGGGGAAATTTTCAAGGTTTTCATCATTTCATTCCAAGCTCCTTGTAAACACACTGAATAACAAAGCCCAGCCTTGGGGCCTTTTGGTGTTAATTTTCTTGGCTCCTTCGATCATAGAGAAGGGAAATGTAGCTGATGAAAGCAAAATACTGAAATGGAAAGACATTCCCTTTTTTCCAGTCTAATCATCATTGTTTGGATTCAGAGAACGCCCATGTGATCTACGACACCATCAGTCAAGTTCCAGCATCTACAGAGCCAAAGGGATTCCAGAGTCCTCCTTTGAAAGACTCTGACTGTTATGTAACCATTAGAGACTCGTGATTCTGGATCAGATTGCTTTTAGCAGTGTCTTACCCACTAAATTGTGAGCACCTTGAAGGCCAGGATTTTCTTTCATTCAGCTTTGTACTCCCAATGCCTGGCAGTCTTGTAGTTGCTGATGTTTGATGAGTGAGTGAGTAAATGAGATCATTTAAAAATCGGCAAATGCTCTACGCTGTGCATATGATACCTTCAAAGCCAAATGTAGGATCTTATCATTCTATTCTAAGTGAGGCTCTTCCTGAAACTGCAGAGACCCCCCAGCTGTTTCGCAGGGTTCGTTCAGCAGGATCTGAAAATTATCTTTGTCTGGCCAGGCTGGGCTTCGGCCAACATTACAAATTCCTTACAGCCTTTCACTCTCAGAAAATGAATTTCATTATTTTTATACTAAGGGCTTATAAATACTCACTTGCTTCACTTTTTTTAATATTATGGTCTCTGACTCGCCTCCTTTTTTATGAGGAAGGAATTTAGGGTGTGCCAGCTCATAACCTCGCAGTTTTTCTGAAACCTAATGTAAACTAATCCATAAAAAGTTGGCTGTGGCTGACTGGGCTGTTGAGAGGAAATACATTAGCTTTCAGGTATCAAGGAATTTATGAAAAAATATAAGTAAACTATTCTTAAATGCCAAAGATCTTGAATTCATAGGGTATTTTTCAAGGCAGATACTTTTTGAAATCTATTTTTTAGTTTCTTATGGGTATTTTAGCTATTACCAAGTAGGTAAAACAAATCTATTCTGTCACCAGAACCAATCAAACATATTTCATTTTTTCTCAATTATATTGCAAGCTACATGGGTACATGATAATTTCTCTTTTAACAAGTTCCGATTTAAATGTTACCTCCTTTACTTGGAGTGGGTTCCCAGGTCTCTGTAGCTGAAAGTAGCACTTCATTAGTATCTTTCTATGGAATTTAACAATTCCTAGGATGTGTTTTCCACTGCACGTCTGTCAGTTTGTCATGATAAACAGAGAAAATACTCGAGTTGTCAAGCATTTCATGTATTTGAATCCACGGTCAACACCCATGGAAGCAGTGGTCAAAAAATCAAGTGATGTATTGCATTGGGAAAATCTGCTGCAAAAGACCTCTTTAAAGTGTTGAAAAGCAAAGATGTCACTTTGAGGACTAAGGTGTGCCTGACCTAAGCCATGATATTTTCAGTAGCCTCATATGCAAGCGAAAGCTGAACAATGAATAAGGAAGACTGAAGAAGAATTGACGCCTTTGAATTATGATGTTGGCGAAGAATGTGAACAAATTTGTGTTGGAAGAAGTACAGCCAGAGTGCTCCTTGAAAGCGAGGATGGCAAGACTTTGTCTCACGCGCTTTGAACATGTTATCAGGAGGGACCAGTCCCTGGAGAAGGACATCATGCCTGGTAAGATAGAGGCTCAGTGGAAAAGAGGAAGACCCTCAAGGAGATGGGTTGACACAGTGGCTGCGACAGTGGGCTCAAACACAGCAACAATTGTGAGGCTGACACAGGGTCCGGCAGTGTTTCACTGTATTGTATGTAGAGTTGTTATGAGTCAGAACCAACTCAATGGCACCTAACAACAACAAATAATGTATTTTGTTCATGAATTATCTTCTGTATCATCCTGTGAGCTCCTTCAAGGTAGAAATCTCCCATTTCATCTTTGTCATCCCACACCTCGTGTGGAATCTTGCACAGAACATGTGCTCAGGGTACAGTTTTGAATCAGTCACATACCCAGCAACTCACGCAGGCACGCAGTTCATCTGCAGCGTGTCCATGACCAGGACTGTTCACAAGATTTGAAGAGCTTGAGATTTCTTCCTCCAGAGAAGCTGGTACACATTTTGCTCCTCTCATTGTCCTTTGAAAGAATAGCTGTAAGCAGCATGATCTGAAGGCGTGGATGGAACTATCAGGCCAGGCTAATGAGCCTGTTTTTCATTTCAGTATTTTGATTGCCATTGACCTTTAATCAATTGAAAAGTAAATTTCTCATCTTCAGTCTTCCATGATGAAAGACAATTTGTGAAAAGGGCCCATTCAGTTTTATTTAGAAAGCAATAGAAGAACTTCCATTTAGTTTGAAAATCATATCTGACCATTTCTTAGATGTCTTCAAATCTTTACCTCTATAGGATTCCCAGTGCACAGTTTGCAGTTTAGTTACTTTTAGTAATAATATGACTATATATACACAAATATGTACCCACAAGATAACTGTACATTGATTGTAGTTTCTTTGGAGAGATACATTAACTTTGGGAAGTTACATGTAACAAGGTTTTTGACCTGTCTGAATATGAAATGTCCTATAATTCTGCTGGCAAAACTTTATTTTTTCTTCTCTTATTGACTCTCCATTGGTTTGAAACACTTTGATTTGCTTTTCTCTATGCAAGAGTTTGTGATCCTTATCTCCTTCAGATGGATCCATTGACATTTCTATCATAGAACTAAGATATGATTTTGAGTTACCGTTTCTCTGTCTGGGAAACCCAAGAAAGTTTTTAACAACCATAACAAGTTAACCAATATCAAAGAAAAGGCTGGTGTCCATCTCACTATTTCATCCAAGCTGTATGGGAAACCAGTTTGGCTATTTCAGGAGAATAGTGGATCATGGATTTAAGCAGCTACTTTGTCCTCATTACTGTTATCAGATAAAAAGGGTTTTATAGAGTTCTTACAGTGTTGCTTAAGCAAAATGGTCCCCCAAAAACCCTCATGCATCCACCATAATGGAGTTTTCCTTTTTTCTTTTACAATTTCCCAGCTAGTAAACAGATAATGGTGATGGTTGCACAGTATGATGGATGTAATTAATGTCACTGAATTGTACATTAAAAAATGTTGAAATGGCAACTGTTTTGTTTTATATATGTGTGTGTGTGTATATATATATACATATATATATAGCTACCACAATAAAAAAAAATTCCCTAGAATTTTGAGCTTCCCAAGAAAACACATTCCAGTAACTCCCAGCTGCTAATGTTACTAATTCTTAATAAAAATCTTGATTCTTTCCTATAAATTGCAGGAAACAGAAAAATGGAGGCTGACAGTACAGTTAATCTCTTTCTTCAATTTTCCTACCTTTTTAAGTCTACAGTCTACTTGGATATATTTATCCAAGTTAAATGTTTCCCCTACTATCATGTGATTTCCTTGAAGGCAGACGTTTTCCCTGTGTTTATGTAATGGTAGACTAATGGCAGGTTTTTGGCTAAAGTTTTTTGAATGAATGAATAATAATAATACAAGCATTTCCTCTGTGCCTGCACTTTCCTAAGCACTTTATAAGCAAGAACTCATTTAATCCTTTTAACAACCCTATCAAGTAGGTGTTACTGTTTTCCACATTGTAGAGATGAGGACTCAGAGAAGTCACATGATACCCAAGGTCACACAGCTGGTAAATGACCAAGATAGAATTCAAACACAAGCAACTCAGACCAGAATCCACGCTTTTAACCACTATCCTGTATGTAGTGGTTAAATGCCGAGACTCCTCAGGCTGACAAATAAATTTTCCCATAGTCTGGCCTTACCCTTCCTTTCCAACCTTATCTCCCATCCTCCTCTACCAGGCAGCTTCCGCTGTAACCATGGCAACAACCTCACTCTTCTCCTGAATTTGCTTCTCCATAACTTGACCTTCGCTCCTCCTATTTCCCTTCCAGAAACTATCTCCCTTGTCCCCCAAGGACTCATCTGGGTCTTACCGTCACCGTGAAGCCTTCCATGACAACTCTTGCTCATATGAATGTCATGTGTTCTGAAATGATACAACAACAGCATATCTAGTCTGCACTGGTCATTTTCATACTTAATCAGATAGGGATTATCATTCTCCTTTGTCTTTTTTTTCCTTGTCATTGTCCTTTGAATGTTTTGTTTGTCCCAGCCTTACCTCCCAATAGTCTTTTAAGCTCTTTTTAAAAGTCACTTAACTTGGTCCTGAGCACCTAAAGGGGACTTATTTTATACATTTTTAATATAAAAACTTTTTTAAAAAAATGTGGTGTGTTTTAGGTGAAAGTTCACAGCACAAATTAGTTGTTCATTCAAAAACAAATTGTTTTGTCACTTTGGTTGCAATCCCTGCAGTGTGCCAGCACACTCCCTTTCTGCCCTGGGTTCTCCATGTCCATTCGTCCAGTTTTCCTGTCCCTTCCTGCCCTCTTGTCTTTGCTTTGGGGCCTGTGTTGCCCATTTGATCTTGTACACTTGATTGAACTAAGAAGCACATTTATGACCTGTGTTATTGTTTGATAGGCCTGAGTAAACTTTGACTGAAAGATGAACTTCGGGAGTGGCTTCATTTCTGAGTTATCAGGGTGCCCAGGGGCCATAGTCTCAGGGGTTCTTCCAGTCTCCGTTAGACCAGTAAGTCTGGTCTCTTTTTTGTGAATTTGAATTTTGTTCTAGATTTTTCTCCCGCTCTCTTCAGGACTCTCTTCTGATCGCTGTCAGAATGGTCGGTGGTGGTAGCCAGGCACCATCTAGTTCTGGTTTCAGGCTGGTGGAGGCTGTGGTATTTGTGGTCCATTAGTCCTTTAAACTAATATTTTCCTTGTGTCTTTGGTTTTCTTCATTCTCCTTTGCTCCTAATGTGATGGGACCAATAGATATATCTTAGATAACTGCTAACAAGCTTTTAAGACCTCAGATGCTACTCACCAAGGTAGGATGTAGAACATTTTCTTTATGAACTGTGTTATGCCAACTGACCTAGATGTCCCCTGAGACTATGGTCCTCAGCCCTCAGCCCCAGCAGCTCAGTCTCTCAAGGTGTTTGGATGTGTCTAGGAAGCTTCTATGACTTTGCCTTGTTCAAGTTGTACTGACTTCCCTCTATTGTGTGTTGTCTTTCGCTTCACCGAAGTCAACTTGTCTGCTATCTGTTAGTGTTTCCCCTCCTCACCCCTCCACTCCCTCGTAACCATCAAAGATTGTTGGTTTTTTCTGTGTGTAAACCTTTTCTTGGGTATTTATAGTAGTGGTCTCCTACAATATTTGTCCTTTTGTGACTGACTTATTTCACTCAGCATAATGCCCTCCAGTTTCATCCATGTTGTAAGATGTTCTTTATTGTTGCATAGTATTCCATCATGTATACGTACCATAATTTGTTCATCCTTTCATCTGTGGATGGGCACTTAGGTTGTTTCCATCTTTAAAAACTTTTTAAAAAAAAACTCATAAATCATAAAATATGTTATACCATCGACTAATGTTAATTTCTACCCTTTCTTTTATAGGCAAAAATGTCTCTCTTTTCTTAGCCATTGATTTTAATTACTTAATTTCCCTCCTTTGGAATTTCTTCAAATTTTCAAAAGAAAAATCTTACTATAGTAGTAATAGCTATTATTTTTGTGTAGCAACTTTAAAGTATTAAAAAGCAAAGATGTCACTTTGAGGACTAAGGTGCGCCTGACCCAAGCCATGATGTTTTCAGTTGACTCATATGCGTGCAAAAGCTGGACAATGAATAAGAAAGACTGAAGAAGAATTGACGCCTTTCAGTTATGGTGTTGGTGAAGAATATTGAATGTACCGTGGGCTGCCAAAAGAACTAACAAGTCTGTTTTGGAAGAAGTACAGCCAGAGTGATCCTTGGAAGCGAGGATGGCGAGACTTAATCTCACAGACTTCGGACATGTTATCAGGAGGGACCATTTCGTGGAGGACATCATGCTTGGTAAAGTAGAGGATCAGCAAAAAAGAGGAAGACCCTCAACAAGATGGATTGACACAGTGGCTGCAACAATGGGCTCAAACATAGCAATGATTGTGAGGATGGT
>NW_004444035.1:9075497-9144561 GCF_000243295.1 Trichechus manatus latirostris
AAAAAGAGGAAGACCCTCAACAAGATGGATTGACACAGTGGCTGCAACAATGGGCTCAAACATAGCAATGATTGTGAGGATGGTGCAGGAGCAGGCAGCATTTTGTTCTGTTGTATATAGGGTCTCTATAAGTCGGAACCAACTCAATGGCTCCTAACAACAACATCCCTATGCACAGCTGAGAAGAGAGCTAGGTTCTCCTTCTATATTATCTTTAATACTCACTAGGCTACTTCACTGCTAACTGAAAGGCTGGAAATTTGAGTCCACCCAGAGGTGATCTACTTCTGAAAAATGAGCCACTGAAAATCCTGTGGAGCATGGTTCTACTCCGACACACATGGGGTCGTCATGAGTTGAAGTCAATATGAAGGCTCCTGGTTTTGGTTTTTAAGGTACGTATTACATGACTCTCTCTTGCTCCATAGCTGATGCTTTTTCTACCTCTCTGTAGGAGGTTGAGTAGTGTCCCTCCAAAGTTCATGTCCTTCCTGGAATCTCAGAATGAGACCGTTTTGGGAAATTGGGTCTTTACAGATGTAGTTAGTTAAGTTAAAATGAAGTCATACCGGAGTAGGGCGGGTCCTAAATCTGATAAGAATGGTGTCCTTATAAAAACAGGAGAAGAGACACAGAGGAGACACATAGGAGCAACAACAGAGGCAGAAACTGGAAGGATGAGTCTAAAAGCTGAGGAACGCCAAGGATTGCTGGCAACCTTGGAAGCTAAGACAAAGACATGGAACAGATTCTCCCCTAGAGCCTTCGGAGAGAGCATGTCCCTGCCAACACCTTGACTGCAGACTTCTAGGCTCCAGAATAGCGAGAATAAATTTCTGTTGTTTTAAGCTACCCAATTGGTGATAATTTTTTACAGCATCCTTAGGAAACTAATACACCCACTTTAGTAAATTCGTCAAATAAGAAAAGCCTAATATCCTGCTTTGGGTCTCCTGGCTGATGTTTGTGCTGCATGGATGGAAGCTGCTTGCTGTCTTTATCATTGTAGCTGGAATACAGCCCTCGAAGGCCTTAGAATAACATATATCCCCCACCCTCTAATTAAAAAAAAAAAAAAAAAACCTTGCCTCTTTCAGCTTCTGGTGGCTCCAGACGTTTCTTGGTTTGTGGCTGCCTTATCCCCAGCTCTGCCTCATCTTCCTACGGTGGTCTCCTCTTCTTCTCTTACTGTCTCTTCTGAGGACACTCGGCATTCGCTTAGGGCCCACCCATTTAATCCTGGATGATCTCATCTTGAGATCTTTAACTTAGTCACATCTGCAAAGACCCTTTTTCCAAATGAGATCATATTCATCGGTTCTGGGAGTTAGGACGTGAACATATCTTTTGGGGACCACGATTTCACCGACTACACTGGGGAACTGGCTTTTTTATTGTATCAAGAAAATGTCACTTATTTTGTAATATTTTTAGCACCAAATATTAGCACTTTAGAAAAAAGAGTCAGCAAAGTCTAACTTTTGACCCTAACTTCGAGATGGCACTTATCATTCTGCAGCTAATCAGAAGGCCTTCTAGCAGATGGTCCATAACAACAGAACATAAACAGAGCCAAACCAAAAACCCACTGCCGTCGAGTTGATGCCGGCTCCTAGCAACCGTACACAGAGCCGTGACCCCCGACTCCTCACAGGAAGAGAACTCCATGACCTGGCTGTGATGCGGACAGGAAGACTATGGGATGGAGACATTAGCAATGTCCTTCAAATGGAGATCTTTCCGACACACATCAAATACCTTCAAGCATTCCAAAAACATTCCCATCTAGACTGTAAGCCAACTTTAAAAAAAAAAAAAAATTGCAGGACACGGATATCAAGACATTTTCATAAATGAAAGAAAATAGAAATTTTCAGCAGAGTAGGTTTGTTTAATTTTCAGAAAGAAATGAGAAAGACGCCATTAGTTGCATTGTTCTTTCCTCTCTTTCTCTGTTTTTTTTCTAGTAGAACGTAAGTGAGCCCAGCTAACAGCGCTGAGCCATAGAAAGAATTTCACATCTGGAAAGTCTTTGCTCCATCTGTGGTAGGTTTTTCAGCCTCTTGCTCTTTCTCTACCATTTCCCATGACTTCATCTTACCTCGCTTTTGTTTTCTTTAGTCAAGTTATTCAACCCTTAGGGATTTTTGTTTGGTTTGGTTTTTAAGAGGAAAGAAGAGCAAGGGAATACCTTATAATGTTTTGTGATTCCCCAGAATTTAGTCTCAGTTATATTTTCTTAAAGTGTCTACATAAGAGATGTAGATAGTAGCAAATATTATTTGATAAATTCTATAGAGTTGTATTTTAGAAATACGTTAGATAGACATAGTGCTTTGATTTTATTTTAATGGATTTTAATACTGGTCTTGACTGTTCAGCTCTACAGTCTTATCTTTTTGTCTCAAGTAATAGAGCTTAGTATCATGAAGCACATGGAAATAAAGTTATGTATTTGTATCATACTATTTGATGACATATTTGATATAATTAAGAAAAAGATGTTTACTATCTCATCTTTATCTTACTGAATACCTTTCCAAGATGTAAATGTGGGGTTTTGTGAGTTGTTGTTTTGTTTTTTTTTGTCTTGTTTTGTTTTGTTTTTTCTTCTCTCTCCACACTTTCTCTTGGGAATCTCTGTCAGTGGGAAGATTGTCTACACAGTCTCCAGCCCTAGCCACTCAGCCAGGCTGCACACTTCCTTTCCAGCTGCCCCACAGACTCTGTCACAGGAATGCCCATACCCTCTACAAATTGCGTTTTCTACCTCAGTGTCTTTGCTAACACTGTTACCTTTTCCTAAAATTTCCTTTCATACCATCTCTAAACTTCCATGTTCGTTTCCTCCTTGCAGCTTTCCGTGGTCTTCAATACTCTGTAATCAGCATTTTTTTCCTTGAACTCCCAAGTACTGTATCTGAATTTCTCATAAGATTTTTATCCCTTTATACCCTTTATTATAATTATTAAGACTTATTTTCCTTAATATATTATAAAATTCATATCTGATTTATCTTTAAATATCTTACACAAAAAGAGCACTCAATATTTTTTAACTAAAAAGAAGAAAATGGCATTTTTAATTGGGACGAGAAACACACCCTTTAATGCAGTGTTTGCTCAAGCGTGTTTCATAATTTTCTAGAGTACTTGTTTAAAACTTCATATTCCTGGGTGCCTCCAGGCCTAAGAAAAACAAACCGAACCCATTGCCATCAAGTTGAATGTGGCTCATGACGACCCCACGTGTTACAGCGTGGAACTGCTCCATAGGGTTTCCTTGGCTGTAATCTTTTATGGAAGCAGGTAGCCAGGCCTTTCTTCTGCACTTAGTAGTTGAGAGGAAACCATTCACACCACCCAGGGACCTCTCCTCCAGGCCTACTAAATCAGAATTTCTTCAGCTTAAGAATCTTATATGTTAGTATACTCTCCAATGATTTTTATCCACACTAAAATTTGAAGATCACTGGTTGATATCAGTGAAAGTTTCCCATTCATTCCACATGCATATAAATTTCAATATGTCCTTCAAGGCAATAAAATGTTAAGGCATAAGGCAAGTTACCATGATGCTGAAGAGCTACCAAAAGGTTATATTTTATTATAAATACAACAAAAAAATGTTTCTCAGTACCTGTTTTTGCCCAGTAGCACTCTGGGCTGATAAAACTATTTAAGGCACTCCCCTCAGAGAACTTAAAGTTACAGTGAGAGAAAAGGCCCGTCTGAATGAAAAGTTTATTAAACAAGCAGAATAACCAAAGATGCCCTGTTGTGTTATAAAGTGTCAAATGTGTGCCATTGGTTATACTTATTGTCCAGTCTCCCAAAGGAAACAGCTTTTCAAGATAATGAAAATAATTTCATAAGCACATGTGGTGGGGAGAGAAAAAAGGGGAGCAGAGACTGTCAATGAGAAGCTGAACGACATATTCCTCTGCCACCCACATTCCGTAAGTAGATGTTTATGTGGACCAGTCTAGTTTGTATATGGGGCCCTGGTGGTGTAGTGGTTAAGAGCTCAAGCTGCTAACCAAAAGGTCGGCAGTTCTAATCCATCAGCTGCTCCTTGGAAACCCTATGGGGCAGTTCTAGTCCATCCTATAGGGTCACTATGAGTCGTAATCAACTCGAAGGCAATAAATATAATAATAATAATAATAATAATATAATCTCTTCTACAGCCATATACCCCCTCCTGCTCTACCAGGGTTAAACTTTATTCACTTCTTGGAATAGCCAGCAAGTTTTATCAAGCACCCATAAGACTGGTTGGGATGAAGGCATAGACCACTGTGAAGTAGGTGACTATGGACAGCCGGATGAATGAGTGTCTTAGGGAAAAGAAAGAGATCACAGGAGGGAGGAGATTCAGAGAGGCACATGAGGACCAACACAAACCAATCTACATAATTTGCTATTTTATAAGCCTGGAAACAGCCCAAGTGACACTAAAAAGTCACCTCCATGTATTGCTGAAACCAGCTGCCATCGAGTCGACTCAGACTCATGGCGACCCATGTGTTTGAGAGTTGAATTGTGCTCCATAGGGTTTTCAGTGGCTGATTTTTCAGAAGTAGATCACCAGGCTTTTCTTCTGAGGATCCTCTGGGTAGACTCAAACCACCAACTTCTTGGTTAGCAGCCAAGCACATTAAGGTTTGCACCATTTATTCTGTTCTACATACGCCATGACTCAGAGCCAACTTGAGGGCAACTAACAAAAACAACATATATTGCTCAAAAGTGATTGAAATGTTATCATTCTTTTTAGTAGTCATCTCTGGGTGGTGAAAGTGATTAACCGAAAGATTGGTGGTTCAAGCCCACCCTGAGGCGCCTTGGAAGAAAGCCCAGTGATCAGCTTCCAAAAACTCACAGCCATGAAAACTCTATGGAGCAGTTCTATTCTGCACACATGGGGTCGTCATGAGTCAGAATCAACTAGATGGCAAGTGATTTGGTTTTATTACTAATAATAATTATTATTTAGGAAGGCTACAATCTTTACATTCCCCTCAGCAGGGCTTATTATCTTTTGGAGGTTAATCCAAGTCCAACCAAATGCCAGCGCATCTAATCCTCTGCCCTACCCACCTGCACTCCCACTTCCTCTACTAGAAAGTGGAGGGTCGGAGTTAAAGGGGAAAGGTCTCGGAAGAAGTGATGCAGCCTTTCCTGCTGCTCCAGTTTAGTTGTCCAGGATTTCCTTATCCTAAGACCTTCAGGACACATCCCTCGAGAATGCTGACAGCCTGCTGAGAAAGATAAGTGACGGTAAGGTGCTCGTAGACATTTAGCTGAGGGCGAGATCACACAGGCTTCCCTGGTCCACAGAGCGTCTGGGGGAAAAGAAAGCCTGAAAAAACTGGAAAGGCTGCTGGGAGGCATTTCTAGGCAGGGAAAATGCTGTTGGCAAAGTGAGGACAAGGGGAATGCAGAAGGCAGGGTGATGCAATTGTGCAGCTCAGCCAGCTGGAGCCTGGCGTTTGTGTTTGGAAGGAGAGAAGGTTGGAAAAATGGGATGGGTCCAGAGTCCAGCAGGCCTTGGATAGCGGTTGTAATTTTTACTAAGAATAGTAAATCTTATTAATCAACGACATTACTCCACTTGCAAAGCTCTAGATATGCTTTTTCTTAACTCTTTATTCAGTAGCAAAGGAAAAAAATGAGGCAGAAACCCTTCTTTTTAAATGATGCATACAATACTGATCATTATCCATTCAATAACAACTGCAATCACTATTGATAAAGGCTAATACGTGCACAGCACTTGCAGATTAGTGAGCAGGGTAGAAAAAAGTCAGAAGACTTTGAGTTATACTTTTGCTTTGGGTGATATGCTTTTAAACACTGAGTTTTATTATAAGCCAACCACTGTATGAGATAATAAATGACAAGTGATACCATTAAGATAAAGATGAATTTAGAAAACTGAAGAAAATAGATGCTTCTAAAGATCTCCACTTTTCTTGCTTATATCAGAGCAAATCATCTGCCTAAGAAATGCTAACCATTTCCTAAAAACTAGCCATATGATAGGAAGCATGCTTTAGAACGAGCATATTTTGCACTGAAATGGCAAAACGGCCTGTTGTACTTCCTGCCACCATCTGCCCCTTGTTTTTCTTTGAATATTTCAGTTTCGATGTCCTTGCATCATTGACGATCTATAGTTTTGGTGCCAGATGTGAACCACTGATTGTGCATAAAATTCCAAAGGCAAAAAACAGCATTTCCTGTACAGGATTTTTGTTTCAATTTCCAGTTGAAAACATTAACAATCCTTACTTACTATGCTGCTTTTCCCTGTAAATAACAAATAACAAGAAATGTGCAAATACCAGAAAATGTTTAATTCTGAGGTAGATTCAGAATGTCACAAATCAACGCTTAATTTTTCTCCCCTTGTAGACACAAGGGAGCTTGAATACCAAGAGTTGAAACACTCAAGCAATCACTGTCTCTCCATACTTTTTACATAGACACTAAAGCAAGGTTCCCAGAACTATCTGTGGTGGCCAATTGTTTTCCCCAACCTATCATGGACCTACACCATTGTAAAATATAATAAAGTTGCAAAAGACATTAAAAATAGCTGAATTTCTTTAGCATTACATTCAACAGATTTAAAGTAACTCATAAAACTAAACCCATTGCCTTTGAGTCAATTCCGACTTACAGCGACCCTATAGGACAGAGTAGAACTGCCCCGTGGGATTTCCAAGGAGTGGCTGGTGGATTTGAACTGCTGACCTTTTGGATAACAGCCAAGCTCTTAACCACTGAGCAACCAGGGCTCCAACGCTGTCATACTACTATGAAAAACTATGGAATTCTTATCCCTCTACTTCTGTACTGATCCCTGACCACAGCAAGCACTCAGGCACCAGATGTCTTTGAATGCCACCTTATCTCCTAAATCTATTAATGGAGAACCCCTCCCACCAAAAGAAGGAATTAATCCAAAAGAAGCCAGGTGCCATGGAGTCAACTCCGCCTCATGGCACCCCCATACGTGTCAGAGTGAAACTACGCTCCATAAGGTTTTCAATGGCTGATGTTTCGGAAGTAGATCTCCAGGTCTTTCTTTCCAGGCATCTCTGGGTAGATTCTGAACCTCCGACCTTTCAGTTAGCAGCCGAGCACATTAATCATTAGCACCACCCAGGGACTCCTTATCCAAAAGAACACTTGCTAAAACTCTCCATTGCCCTTCACAGTAGGCTTCTTTTTCCCCTCAGGCATGAGTGTACTCGACCTTCTCTGCAGATGCCCTCATTCACAGCAATGTTTGAAGACTGTCTACTCCACTAGAGCTTACCCTGTGCAAATGAATAGTGATGTTCCATCTGCCGAAGTTCCCCTATTTTTTTCTTTTCTCAAGGACTGTATTTTTTTCTCCCTTTTCCTGACTTGTCTTTCTTTAGCTTTTTATATGCCAGTCAGAAGAGAAAGAGTATCATTTTTTTCCTGTTTTTATTTTTCTTGTTTAGAATACTTGGAAAGAGGTTTGGGGCATACTTTTAATCAGGAAGAGATCATGAATGTTGAGTATTATTTTGCTGCTAATGTTAGCAAAAATGCTAGTTCACTTGAATGAGTATTTTTTAAGGTTCCATTATGTGCCTTGAAAAAGGATGTGTAGCCACACAGGAAATATATTCTACTATAATAATGCAACATGATGATAACCTATCATTATTGATTTTAAATGCTTTTACTGTTTCAGTTATTTATAACATGTCATTACTTACAGCACTGTATTAATTGACACTAATAATTACTCATTATAGAATAATTCTTTCATCATTCCATTCAAATAAGTTTCGTTACTGATGATATTCTAAGGGCTCTATTATACTCTCATATGATTCGATGCAGTAACACAGGACTAGGCAAGTTGTTTCAATATATGAAGCAAAACCCAGTCCCACGTGTACTTGATAGAAGTGTCCACACACCAATCCAGTGCTGATTGCATAAGCAGCAATTTCCTTCCTCCTGATAGAATGGTTACAGCAAATGGCCCCCTCCTTACCTCTCTGTGAACGTGGATAGCTGATATTTAAAAATTCAGAGTACGGATGATTTGCTTTTGTCAGAGAATTTTCAGTGATAACAAACTTGAACACTGAACTTCTATTTCACAATTCCATCGCTTTCATATATTCTGTGAATTTCGTTTCATAAAATCCATCCATATTTTTCTGTTGGATTGTTTCTGTTTTGCTTTTTGATTTGTAGAGTGACTTGTTTACTGTAGATATGAGCATTCTGTTGATTATTTATACTGCAAATACTTCCGTCTATTTATCATTTTAAAGTGTTACTCCAGAAGGTTCCCTCATGTACCTTCTCCTTAATCCCACCCAGTCCTTACCTCCAGCCTCTGGAAATGCTCACTGCCATTTTAGTTTTGCCTTTTGTAGAATTTTGTAGCAATGGAAAAAGGTGCTATGAAGAGAGTAATACAAGTGTTTTTATGGGCATATGTTTTCATTTTTCTTAGGTTAATAACTGGGAGTGGAATTACTTGATAAGAGTATATTTAACTTTATAAGAAACGGCCAAGCTGTTTCCCAGAGTGGTTGAGCCATTTTACATACCTACCAGCCATGTATGAGAGTTCCACTTCTTCCATATCCTCGCTGACACTTGTTATTGTCTTTTTAATTTTAGTAGGTACTGGTGCCTAGTTGTTGTTTTAGCTTGCGCTTTTCTAATTACTAAGGAGGTCAACCATCTTTTCAAGTACTTATTAGCCATTTTTATGTCTTCTTTTATGAAGTGTATGTTCAAACCTTTTGCTCATTTTTTAAAAATCTGATTGTCTTTTTTATTATTGAATTGTAAGAATTTATTGTATATTCTGCATACAAGCCCTTTATCAGATATACATTTTACAAATATTTTCTCCCAACTTATGGCTAGATTTTTCCTTTTCTTTTCAGCGTTTTCAAAGAACAAAAGTTTTAAATTTTTATGTAATTTATCAACTTTCTTATAATTCAAGCTTATTGGGTATTAAGAACCCTTTATGTAACTCAAGGTCACAAAAATTTCTCCCATGTTTTCTTCTACAGACTTTATAGTTTTAGCTCTTACCTTTAGGTGTATGGAGTTTATGCTCATTTAAGATATGAGGTAAGGGTCCCAAATAAACCCGTTGACGTCAAGTTGATTCCGACTCATAGTGAACCTACAGGACAGAGTAGAACTTCCCCGTAGAGTTTCCAAGGCTGTAATCTTTACGGAAGCAGACTGCCACATCTTTCTGCTGCGGTGTGGCTGGTGGGTTTGAACCACCAACCTTTTGGTTAGCAGCCAAGTGCTTAACCACTGTGCAACCAGGGCTCTTTGAGGTAAGGGTGGAGGTTCATTTTTTTCCCCATATGTTATCCAATTATCCCAACATGATTGTTGAAAAAGATTATCCTTTCCCCCATTGAATTATCCTGACACTTTTGTTGAAATCAATTAACTATGTAGCACAGATTCATTTCTGAAATCTTTATTCTCTTCCATTGTTCCACGTGTCTATTCTTAAATCAGTACCATCCTGTTTTGATTACTGTAGCTTTATAAAACCCAAACCAAACCCAATGCCATCAAGTTGATTCCGACTCATAGCGACCCTATAGGACAGAGTAGAACTGCCCCATAGGGTTTCCAAGGAGCAGCTGGTGGATTCGAACAGCCAACCTTTTGGTTAGCAGCTGAGCTCTTAACCACTGTGCCACCAGGGCTCCATAGGTTTATGTTGTTTTTAGGTGCCATCGAGTCAGTTCCAACTCATAGCAACTCTGTGTACCACGGAATGAAACACTGCCCTGTCCTGCGCCACTCTTACAATTGCTGTTATGCTTGAGCCCATTGTTGCAGCCACTGTTGTCAGTCCGTCTTGTTGAGGATCCTCCTGTACTTTACTAAGCATGATGTCCTTCTCCAGGGACTGATCCCTCCTGACAACAAGTCCAGAGTATGTGAGACAAAGTCTTGCCATCCTTGCTTCTAAGGAGCATTCTGGCTGTACTTCTTTCAAGACACACCTGTTTGTTCTTTTGGCAGTCTGTGGTATATTCAATATTCTTCACCAACACCACAATTCAGAGGTGTCAATTCTTCTTCGGTCTTCCTTATTCATTGTCCAGCTTTCCCATGCATATGATATGATTGAAAATACCATAGCTTGGGTCAGGCACACCTTAGTCTTCAAGGTGACATCTTTGTTTTTCAATACTGTAAAGGGGTCTTTTGAAGCAGATATGCCCAATGCAATGTGTCCTTTGATTTCTTGACTGCTGCTTCCATGGGTGTTGATTGTGGATCCAAGTAAAATGAAATGCTTGACAACTTCAATCTTTTCTCAGTTTATCATGATGTTGTTTATTGGTGCAGTTGTGCAGATTTTTGTTTTCTTTATATTGAGGTGTAATCCATACTGAAGGCTGTAGTCTTTGATCCTCATCAGTAAGTGCTTCAAGTCCTCTTCACTTTCAGCAAGCAGGGTTGTGTCATCTGCATAACACAGGTTGTTTATGAGTCTTCCTCCAATCCTGATGCCATGTTCTTCTTCATATAGTCCAGCTTCTTGGATTATGCGCTCAGCATACAGATTGAATAGGTATGGTGAAAGGTTACAACCCTAATGCACACTTTTCCTGACTTTAAACCACACAGTATCCCCTAGTTCTGTTCGAACTACTGCCTCTTGATCTATGTACAGGTTCCTCATGAGCACAATTAAGTGTTCTGGAATTTCCATTCTTTACAATTTTCTCTATAATTTGTTATGATCCACACAGTCAAATGCCTTTGCATAGTCAATAAAACACTGGTAAATATCCTTCTAGTATTCTCTGCTTTCATCCAGGATCCATCTGACATCAGCAATGATATCCTTGGCTCCATGTCCTCTTCTGAATATGGCCTGAATTTCTGGCAGCTCCCTGTCGATATACTGCTGTAGCCACTTTTGAATGATCTTCAGCAAAATTTTACTTGCGTGTGACATTAATGATATTGTTCGATAATTTCTGCATTGCATTGGATCACCTTTCTTGTGAATAGGCATAAATATGGATCTCTTCCTGTTGGTTGGCCAGGTAGCTGTCTTCCAAATTTCTTGGCATAGACGAGTGAGCACTTCCAGTGCTGCATCCATTTGTTGAAACATCTCTATTGGTTTCCGTCAATTCCTGGAGCCTTGTTTTTCGCCAATGCCTTCAGTGCAGCTTGGGTTTCTTCCTTCAGTACCATCGATTCCTGATCATATGCTACCTCCTGAAATGGTTAAACATTGACCAATTCTTTTTGGTATAATGACTTTGTGTATTCCTTTCATCTTCTTTCAATGCTTCCTGCATCGTTTAATATTTTCCCTGTAGAATCCTTCACTTGAGGCTTGAATTTTTTCTTCAGTTCTTTCAGCTTGAGAAATATCGAATGTGTTCTTCTCTTTTGGTTTTCTATCTCCAGCTCTTTGCACATGTCATTATAATACTTTACTGTGTCTTCTCAAGCCGCGCTTTGAAATCTTCTGTTCAGTTATTTTAGTTCATCATTTCTTCCTTTTGCTTTAGCTGCTCGATGTTCAAGGGCAAGTTTCAGAGTCTCTTCTGACACCCATTTTGGTCTTTTCTTTCTTTCCTGTCTTATAATGACCTCTTGCTTTCTTCATATATGATGTCCTTGATGTCATTCCACATCTCATCTGGTCTTCAGTCACTAGCGTTCAACTTGTCAAATCTATTCTTGAGATGGTCTCTAACTTTAGGTGGGATATACTTAAGGTCGTACTTTGGCTCTCATAGACTTGTTCTAATTTTCTTCAACTTCAACTTGAACTTGCATATGAGCAATTGATGGTCTGTTCTGCAGTCAGCCTGTGGCCTTGTTCTGACTGATGATATTGAGCTTTTCCATCGTCTGTTTCCACAGATGTAGTTGATTTGATTCCTGTGTATTCCATCTGGTGAAGTTCATGTGTATAGTCGCCGTTGATGATTGTGAAAAAGGTATTTGCAATGAAGAAGTCGTTGGTCTTGCAAAATTCTATCATGCAATCTCCGGCATCATTTCTATCACCAAGGCCATATTTTCCAACTACTAATCCTTCTCTTTGTTTCCAACTTTCGCATTCCAACCACCAGTAATCATCAATGCATCCTGATTGCATGTTCGATCAGTTTCAGACTGCAGAAGCTGGTAAAAATCTTCAATTTCTTCATCTTTGGCCCTAGTGGTTGGTGCGTAAATTTGAATGATAGTCGTATTAACTCGTCTTCCTTGTAGGCATATAGATATTATTCTATCACTAGCAGCATTGTACTTCAGGATTGATCTTGAAATGTTCTTTTTGATGATGAACGCAACGCTGTTCCTCTTCAATTTGTCATTTCTGGCATAGTAGACCATATGATTGTCCAATTCAAAATGGCCAGTACCAGTCCATTTCAGCTCACTACTGCCTAGGATATTGATGTTTATGCATTCCATTTCATTTCTGATGATTTCCAATTTTCCTAGCTTCGTACTTCGTACATTCCAGGTTCTGATTATTAACGGATGTTTGCAGCTGTTTCCTCTCATTTTGAGTCATGCCACATCAGCAAATGAAGGTCCTGAAACCTTGACTCCATCCACGTCATTAAGGTCAACTCTACTTTGAGGAGGCTGCTCTTCCCGAGTTGTCTTTGAGTGCCTTCCAACCTGGGGGGCTCATCTTCCGGCATTATATCAGACAATGTTCTGCTGCTATTCATAAGGTTTTCATTGCCTAATTGTTTTCAGAAGTAGACTGCCAGGTCCTTCTTCCTATTCTGTGTTAGTGTGAAAGCTCAGCTGAAACCTCTCCGCCATGGATGACCCTGCTGGTATCTGAATACTAGTGGCATAGCTTCCAGCATCACAGCAACACGCAAGCCCTCACAGTATGACAAACTGACGGATACGGGGGGCCATAGCTTTATAGTAAGTCTTTAAATCAGGTTGTGTAAAGCCTCCAACATCGCTCCTCTTTTTGAAAATTGTTTTGGCTTTTTCAGGTCCTTTGATCTCCATTTAAAGTTTAGACTCAGCTTTTGTCAGTCTCTCCAAAATAAAATAAAAATGTACTCCTGCTGGGATTTTGATTGGGTTTGTATTAACTCTAGATTAATTTGAAGAGAATTGACATCCTAACAATATTGAGTCTTCAAACATGGTGTCTGTCTCTATTTATTTTGATTTTTCTCTAATGTCTGTCAGCTATGTTTTACAGTTTTTGGTGCACAGGTTTTTGTACACATTTTGTTAGTACATCTCTATGTATTTCATAATTTTTGTCTAGTAATAAATGATGTGTTCTGTATTTTAAAGACCAGTTATTCATTGCTGGTGTACAGAAATACGATTGAATTTCATATATTGATCTTGTATCCTGTGACCTTGCTAAGCTCACTTTTTAGTTCTGGTTGTTTGGTCCGATTAGAGAGTAATCAATTTTATAGTTCTTTTCAAAGAACCAGCTTTTGGTTTCATTGATTTTCACTCTTGTTTATCTATTTTCGATTTCAGTAATTTCTCCTTTTATCTTTATTATATCCTTTCTTCTGCTGGTGGTTGCAGAGCAGCTTTTATTCTGGGACATATTTAATCCCAGTACTGAGGCCTGGGGGTCCCTGGGTGGTGCAAATGGGTAACACTCCCAGCTTCTTACTGACAGTTAGAGTCTACTCAGAGGTGCTTGGGAAGAAAGACCTGGTGATCTGCTTCCAATAAAAACAGCCAGTGAAAACTCTATGGAGTGCAGTTCTACTCTGAGGCACATGGGACTGCCATGAGTTGGGGTGGACTTGATGACAACTGATACCTCTACTGAGCATGACTCTCCCCAGGGCCCCAGATTTCACGAGGTCTCTTCCTTCTGGCTAGTGGGGATATGAACTAATCCCAATTCTGTATGAGCTCCAGGAAGTGATCCTTCCACTTTTTTCCCCAGCCTTGTAGAGTTTCCCCTCACACACATGCAGGTCAGTATCTAACCAAGGGCATGAGGAGCCCTTCCATCTCATCTCCAGAGCCAGCTGTCTGGGCTGCTCGCCTTCTCTCTGGTACCCTGCCATGCACATCCTAGCTGCCTCAGTCTTCCTGAACGCCAACCTCTGCCACCTCCACTCAGCAAGACTGCCAGGTTCTGTTTGGTTTTCCCGTCCCACCCCTGTGGCCCAAAAACTGCCTCCAAGTGTAAATTAGGGCAATGATAGGGCTCACTTTTTTTTTTTTTTTTAACCTTCTTGCAGAGATCATAATTCTGTTCTGCCTATTGTCCAATTTCTGAAAAATATTGTTTTGTATTTTTTGTTATCTATATGTAACATGGAGCCCTGGTGGCACAGTAGTTAAGAGCTATGGCTGCTAACCAAAGGTCAGAAGTTTGAATCCACCAGCTGCTTCTTGGAAATCCTACTGGGCAGTTCTACTCTGTCCTATAGAGTTGGTATGAGTCGGGATCAACTCAACGGCAATGGGTTTGGTTTGGGTTAGTAGGCATAATGTTGACAGAAGCTAAGTCAACCTGTAACATAGCTTTTTACAAGAGAATTCTAGGTGTTGGTATTGGTAAAGTTTTAGGTCTTAGCACAATATATGACATTGATTAATAATGTGGTTGACAAGGTGTAATCAGTAGGTTATATTAACATAGGAAAATATTTGGGTTCTTGTTTGGTTAACTTTTAAATTATCCTTAAATGTATATTCTTGGTTATGCCATGTTGTTATTGTTGTTAGGTGCCATCAAGTCAGCTCCGACTCACAGTGACCCTACGTACAACAAAACGAAGCACTGCCCAGTCCTGAGCCATCCGCATAATCATTGCTATGTTTGAACGTGTTGTTGCAGCCACTGTGTCAGTCCATCTAGTAGAGGGTCTTTCTCTTTTTTGCTGACCCTCTGCTTTACCAAGCATGAGGTCCTTCTCCAGGGACTGATCCCTCCTGATAACATGTCCAAAGTACATGAGACAAAGTCTCACTATCCTCGCTTCTAAGGAGCATTCTGGCTGTATTTCTTCCAAAACAGATTTGTTGGTTCTTTTGGCAGTCCAGGGTATATTCAATGCCATACAGAAATTACATAAAATTGCTTTTGTTTATGTTATTAGTATAGGCATATGATTTGAGGGGATTGATAAGAGAATTGCTGTAATCCAAAGGGTAATCACATCTGGTGTGCCTTAAGGAGATTTGTGGCATTGAGCTTACATGAAGTAAAAGGAAACATCTGATTTTATTTGTTCCTTGTAAGGAAGTCTTAAAATTCAGAATCAACAAGAGGTTGATATTTTTGGTACCAGTGTCAATATAAAGCATGTATTGGAATAAACACAATTTAAAAACAATTCAAGGAGTCATAATATACTCTAAATCAGAGTGAGCAGAGAAATTACATCTGTGTAGTTCTATGCTACGATGCTGGACTGCTTTACTTAATAATGCACTAGAATGTTACACTGTGAAGAATAAAATAAATGAAATTATTCTCCCTCCAAAGTTTTAACTATATCTAAAATTTTTCATTAGTGGTCCTCTTGCTAAGGCAATGTAAACTGCAAATGTATCATATCTTAGCATTAGTACTGGTGAGGTATCTTTTTTGATTTTTCAATAGAAATTAAAAATATTGCAACCATCTGAGATGGTTTAAATCATGACATAGAAAAAAAATTCTAGGGGGATCACTACTTCCTTTTCCTTTTCTCTAATATCTTTTATTTCCTGCCTCTATGCCAAAAATTCTGATATAAAAAACAAAGGTCATCTACAGAAAATGGAAAAAAAAAAATAATTGAGAGAGAAGTAAACCAAGACGATACAAAATAAATAAGTCCAGAGAAATATGTTCCAAAGAACTTGCAAATAGTCTCAGGAAAGTATAAAAATGGCCAATTACATTTGCTAATAGTTGTGATTCTTTCGAGGTATTTTTTAGAAGTGGCTTGGGACCATCTAGCCCAGTGGAGTTGTCTAACCTTTTTGTTCCTCCCCAACCCTGCGTGATTCTGACTCCTCCACTTCCACCTCCCCCTCTTTGACCAGAATCAGTGATTTAACCCATCTCCTCTTTTAACAGTGGGAAAAACACTGTTCGAAAGTCACAGATCTGTCAAGGAGCAGGACTGAAATTACATCTCCCTTCTCACAAGCATGGTGACTTCATCAGCCCAGGACAGCTTTGCTACAGAGAGTCTAGATAGCAACTGAGATTCAGCGGTCAAAAAGGAAGTGAGGTGTAGTGGCATCAGACAAGAAAAAGAAATCCTTCTCTCATTCCTAATGTTCATGTCTCGTTTTATTAAACCCTTCCCCCTTATATGTTTATTTAACAGTTGATTTTACTCTCAAAGATAGTGTGATTTTTATATATATCAATAGTTACAGAGCAATGGTCTCTGAACTTTTATTCTTCACTCACCCCCCTCAGTAAAACTTTCTGAGCATAGATCCCCAATATATACATTTATTTAGAAATTATATCCATAAATCACTATATTTATCTGTTTTTGTACATTATACAAAAATAGAAATATTTAAAGAATTATATACATAGATAAAGATTCTAAGATTTTTTTCTTGCCTTCCAAGGATTATCTTGTTTGCCCCCAAATTAGATATTGGTTTAAAGAAAATCTTCATTGTGGTCTATTAAGTTCAAGCATCAGTAGATCCCTTGTAGGTAGTGTAAACTACATTGGGAGTCTCTAGGTGGTGCAAACAGTTAAGCACTCATAGTAGTTTGAACCCACCTAGAGGTGCCTCAGAAGACAGGCCTGGCGATCTGCTTCCGAAAGGTCACGGCCTTGAAAGCCCAATGGCACAGCTTTACTCTGCACACATGAGGTCACCATGAGTCAGAATCGACTCAAAGGCAGCTAGCAACAATAACAACAAAACAACAATTGACTTGAGGCCTTGGATCTAGAACATTTAACAAAGTTTATCAAATAGAAGGTTTTCAACCAGCCAAAGTCAGTGCAATCCCTAGGGCTCCAGATGTAGAAGCAGATTAAGAAATACAATTTGCAGTTGCACTGCATCAGATGTGCTAAAGATAATCATATTAAACATTTCAAAATGAAAATAGTCATCGGCTTCATGTAACCTTCATGCTAGGTATTATTCATTGGAGAAAACAGAAACCATCTGCACATTCCTCAGAGTTGCAGAGCCCCATACTACAAATGCTCCCAGTCATGGGCTGTTGGACACCTACATAATGGAGGAGAAGAACTCCCTCCTTTGATGACATTACAGTCCTTTGTGCAGACCTGCTATGCTGGGTGGACACTGGCGTTCACTAAACCTGCGGTCCTGCTGCTGGGGATGGATACTCATAGGGCCTAACCAAATGAGGTTTTAATAACTTCCTTCCTGTGTCAAAGACCCGGATCTACGCATGGCATTGACTTTTAATAAACTTTTCATTTCCCACCACTATTCACATTATCTTGAAAGAGCCTACCAGTACTTTGGACAGTCTGAAATGTTCGATGGCTCCAAAGAAGGATTAAATGAGTTGCATTAGCACATGGAAAGTGGCCATAAGACCATCATGGATTTACGATCCACAGGCTTGGAAAAGAAGGTGCCCTTAACATTAGATCAATGAAGATGGAACCTAGAAACATTACACAATTAAAATTTTGTTTGCAATAAGAAGTCAAAATTTATAAATTAGACAAAATTAGATGAAATCTGTAATATATTGCTCGACTGGGCTCCTACATGGAAATATTAGGTACCTACTTGAGCCAGATTCTCTAGCTTAAGAGTTTATAATGCTTCCCCTGGTTAGAGAGTAGCCAAGCTAATAGCTAAAACTAGCCCTTTATCACAAGAAAAGGAACTACAAAGCTATCAAAGCAAAAAGTTGCTGTTCCCATTTCTCTGCTAATTCCTGGTGGGACCTTGAAAAACCAATGGAATCCTCATATTCACACTTTACCAAGCTGCCAAGATGAACCAACACTAATTCTCAAATACTGTCCTCACCTCCCGTAGTGATTATATGAAACTTGTGGAAATACAACTTGACGAATTATTCTATAAATAGTGGATTCTAAAAAGCACTTTTCTGTGGGAGAACATTTCAAATAGCCTACCAAAAAAAAAAGAAAGAAAGCAAAAATTTATTTAAAATTAGCTGTGTATTAGAATGATTTTTACACCATACCCATGATATGTAGCTGTGATTCATCCACAAGAAGTTAAAACTTCCTCATAATCAAATTTGGATTCAGTGAGCCTTCAGAAATGAAGGGCCAATTTGCCAGCCCTAGTTTCGATTATGGTAAATCCAGTGAGTAACGCCACCGAACTCAGAATCCTTTAGCTGCGCCCCTCCCCAATAGTCTGGACAGAGCTCCTTAATCTTAGCCAAACAAAATAACCAATTAGGCCCAGGGTATAGAAGAGTCTTCAGGTAAGTTCCAAGTGATCTCAGCTATGGAAATTGAAGGGCAGTAGCTAAGAGAAGAGGTGTCTGGGTGATACAGAGATAATAGCCAATGTCTTCTTCATCCTCAGCTTCCCCATGCCTACCACAGTGTGTGATTCAGGGCGGATGCCCATTATGTTTATTAAGCTGACCTGAATCCATCCATACTGTAAACTTAGATACATCACTCATGCGATGGTACTTTATGCTGTTCTCTGCAGAAGGCTCCAAACAGAGCTGCCCTGTGCAACCTAGCTTAAAGGCTTAAATGTGCCCAGACTTCTTTGAAGGAAACACGAAGAGAACGACAGACTGACTGGCTTTGGGTATTTTGTTTTAACATTAACCAAGTCATCATGGTCTCGGGGAACATCTAGCTCTACTGGCATAACACAGTTTATAAAGAAAATGTACTACATTTTACTTTGGTGAGTAGCATCTGGCGTCTTAAAAGCTTGTGAGCAGCCATCTAAGATACTCCACTGGTCTTACCCCTCAGGAGCAAGGGGGAATGAAGAAAACTAAAGATACAAGGGAAAGATTAGTCCAAAGGACTAACGGACCACAACCACCAAGGCCTCCACCAGACTGAGTCCAGTACAAGTAGATGATGCCCAGCTACCACCACTGACGACTCTGACAGGGATCACAATAGAGGCTTCCGGACAGAGCTGGAGAAAAATGTAAAACAAAATTCTAACTCACAAAAAAAAGATCATACTTACTGGTCTGACAGAGACTGGAGAAACTCTGAGAGTATGGCCACTGGACACCCTTGTAGCTCAGTAATGAAGTCACTCCTGAGGTTCTCCCTTCAGCCAAATATTAGACAGACCCATAAAATAAAACAAGACTAAAGGGGCACACCAGCCCAGGGGCAAGGACTAGGAGGCAGGAGGGGACAGGAAAGCTGGTAATAGTGAACCCAGGGTCGAGAAGGGAGAGTGCTGACATGTCGTGGGGTTGTTTACCATTTTCATAAAACAGTATATGTACTAATTGTTTAATGAGGGACTAGTTTGTTCTGTAAACTTTCAGCTAAAGTACAATAAAAAAAAAATTTGACCAAGTATTGTTGTTGTCGTTAGCTGCCATGGAGTTGGCCTCCGATTCATGGCAACCTCATGTGCAACAAGATCAGACCATTGTGATCCATAGGGCTTTCACTGTCTGATTTTCAGAAGTAGATCACCAGGCCTTTCTTCCTACTCTGTCTTAGTCTGAAAGTTCCACTGAAGGTGGTGGCTACCACATGAGGTACATTGGTTGGGAATCGAAATGCAGTCTTCCGAATGGAAGGTGAGAATTCTACCACTGAACCAGGTACTAGACAATCAAATTTTTTGAAAATTTTTGTGGACAATTTCAACTTGGAATTGGCTGTCACAGGCACAGAGTTCTACATACTCCAAAAATTATTTATTTCCTCTTAATCTATGCCCATCCCAATGGTAAGGCGAAGAAATGGATGTCTATCAAGAAGCACATCCGTGGTTGGGGTGACTTGTGAGTTTAAGAATTGGGGAGCCATACAATTTAGGACACATGGGTTACTAATAAGAAATGGTACTAGTACTCGTGAACATAATCTCACTGTTTTAATATTCTTCCTTTGCTAATTAACTTATCAAAGTTGTGTGGAAAAGAGGATGCATGTTATAGAAACGCCTGAGACTCCAGGGATCGGTGGAGGTTGGAAAGGACTTCATGAATTAAAACAATTATGATAATAATTAGCATTTGCATGTACCTTGAAATTTACAGAGTGCTTTTACAGCATTATCTCATCTTGTAAAACTGGCCCATAGATACTATCTTATGCCAATATTGAACCTCTGAGCCAAACCCGGAAAGTTATAAAATGGGGTTTGAGGGATGGTGAGAAAGGAGAAGATTAATAATGCATTGAGAGGCAGAAGATCAGCCAAATTTGTTGGCACAGAAATAGATGTACTTGGCATTTTAGAAACTCAAGAACATGTCTTGTAAAAGAAACAGTTGACTTTTATTTTGATTTCACAGTGCTTGGCACTTCTTTTCACTCTTTTGGGGTGGGTGAGGTTTTGATGTGCACTTAATAATGATGAAGCTCACTTACTTGGAACTAAATGATTCACAAAACTTGGGGGGCATTGAAACCTTATTTAGAGGCAAACCCTAGAATCATTTGCTTAAACCACCAAAGCATAGTTAGAGTGAAAAATCCGGGGATCTAACTGATATTTTGTCTAAAACTCAGGCGTTCGTTGATTTCCTCGAGAGAATCCAGACTTACCTGTCGGATGCTCCTTACAGCCATGTCTTGCTTCCCACAACCACAGCTACAGGGTTAACGTTCCATCTCAGAAACTGCCTAAGCAGGAATGAATGAACCACAAACAAGTTCATCAGATGCAAATGCTGATGAGAACTAACCTTGAAAGCTGACAAGAACCCTACCTGCCACTCCCTCCTCCTCCTCCTCTCCCACCCCCACGTTGCTGCCTCCTGCCCTGCGTCTCTTTCAAAGACGCAGGAATACCAGGGTTGCCAGTTTAAAAGGCGTGTTATTTAGTAGATTCTGTAGACGAACAGTCAAGCATGTACCAAGTCAAGTGATTGGATTACACAGGAAGTAGAATCATCTAGATAGCCAGGACTGAAGCTCGAGCGCCCAGCGAGTGTGTCGTTGGCTCATTTGTAAGCCTTTCCAGATGTGGCAGCCGCGCGCGCTTGGCGGCCGTCCAGGAGGCCGCCTGCAGCCGGCGCGGCCCGGGGCCGCAGTGCGAGCCGCAGTGCCGGCAGCCTGAGCGCGCAGCGTTGGCGGGAGGCTCGCCCCCGGGACCCGCGCGCGGCAGCCCTGCGCCCGCAGAGCGACAGCTCTCAGCGAAGGACGGACATCTCCAGGAGGCGGACAGCAGAATGGTGGCAACGCCGAGGCTGCGTTGAAGTCATTGCCCGTGGATGGGGGACCCCGAGGCCCACGTGATGGCGCGGCCCCTGAGACCTCTCCGGAGGTCCTTGAGTGATCACATCAGAGACTCCACAGCGCGAGCCCTGGATGCGATTTGGAAAAACAGCAGAGACAGGCGGCTGGCAGGTGAGGGGCGGAGGGAGGGGCGACAGGTATTCAAAAGAAAACCATCGAATACACTCACACAGTTATTAACTTGGATATTAATGACCTCATCAGCTGGGTGCAGTTCCTCACTGTCACGGCAGTGTCTTTCTTCTCCCCTTCTCTGGTATTTAAGTTTCTGGAGTGCTTTTTTTTTTTTTTTTTTCCTTTTTCTAATGCCTCTCTGGTTACTGGCCTGATTATCTTCTAGATAAGGTTTTATGAGGGTTGTTTTTTGTTTTGTTTTGTTTTTTTAACCTTGAACAGATGAGCAAGGTCCTCCTGAGCGTCATGAAATCCGTGATGATGAGCAGCTTGTACGCAAACGGAGCTCTTTTGTACTGTGAAGGGTCAGCCTTGGGGCTTGCCTGGCGTGAAGCCGCCAGGCTTCTGGTGCAGGAGAGAGGCCTGGGAGGGCTATGTGTGAGTGGAGCGCTCTGCATTGCCCGGTGAGAGGCTGCTGGTAATTTCCTCTGGCAGCCTGGAGCTGCTCAGAGTTCCCAGTGTCAGGTATGCCAGAGGCAGGCATTTGAAATCTAATAAAACATAAACACAGTGCCCTGATTCAGATGTTGTAGGAGCTCATGTGACAGCAGCCAGATGGGGACTGTTTGAAGGGGTCCTGTAAGTAACAGCGACTGGTTCTGGTAGGAAAGACATTAATGAATATTCTCATTAAATAGCACCTCACAATCAAAACTTCTCCAGATCCAAGAAGGGAATACCAGCAGTGTTTACGCCTTCTTGTTGACTCTAAAGTCTGTGTGCCTGTGCCATCTGCATGGCTGGGTCAAAGATTATGTTTTCTTAACCTTTTGTCTTAATCCAATCGTTTTTCATATACTGAATGAAGTCCTGAATTGTTAAGATATTAGAAATGGCCTGTAAGTGTCAGTCAAGATTTCAGTGCTGCGTGTTGTTGGAAGAAAAAGGTTATTTGACTTTCACGTAATTGTCTTGACATGGCTTGAAGAGGGGAAACTGAAGGTGTGTGGTTGTGATAGGGTGGGTTATGCAGATAAGGTGCTCATTATATACCTTCCCAGGCTGTAAGTTACTTCCAGATGTTCATGCTAGTCTTTCTGTCTGTTAAACTAAACAGTATTGCCCAGGACAGGGACAGAATAATCCTCGTCAAGTGTAACCCTAAGGCAGGGGAGAAGGGGCAAAATATTTGAAATTTAGTCATTTTATTGTTGCTTTAGAATAAAATGTGATACACGGAAGAAATCCAATATGTTTATTTTGTGAGTGTATTATCTAGGGACATTTTGCAATTGGCCAGAGGAAGTTTAAGAAATAAGATATGGGTGTATAAAATCCACAGCTGTAATTAGTTAGCCCTAAAAAGAAAACGTGGTTCTTTCATTGTTTTCTTATTTGACATTCCCATTGTCAGAGTGGAAAGATTCCAATAATAATGTCTTACTAAAAGATAACACAGAAATATCTGATTGTGGTTTGGTGTTTTAATTTGGGAATAAGACTAATCCAAGCATTCCTGGTTCCCAGTCTTCTTACATCTTCAAAAATGAAGAGTTTATGGCAGGTGTTGACCTCGAAGAGTAAGGAGGTTATCCCTAACGCGGTGCTGACCCTTTCTCCTCCTTTGCCTGTTGTATATTAAATGTGTATATGGAGTTAAAATGTAGCATCAGATGTAAACTCATTAATGAAAGACAATTTGGGGAAAATAGTTACTTGCGCATGATGAAAAAGAAACCATTTCCATAGCTCTAGCAGCGAAAGGAGCCCTGGTGGTGCAATGGTTAAGCGCTCGGCTGCTCACCAAAAGGTCAGCAGTTTGAATCCACCAGCCGCTCTTTGGAAACCCTATGCGGCCATTCTACTCTGTTCTATAAGGTCACTATAAGTCCGAACCGACTTGATGGCAACAGTTTTGGTTTGCTTTGGTTTGGTTTGGTTTTTTTTAGAAGCAAATGGGATTTCAGGCCCACTGAGGGAAGGAATTTCTTATGTTGCATGGATTTTCTCAGAGGAGTTTGAGTCTCTTAGGTAATTCACACAGTAGAGAAACCAGATCATATACCTGAAAAGGAGGAGCCCCAGTGGCACAGCAGTTAAAGTGCTTGGCTGCTAACCAAAAGGTTAGCAGTTCGAACCCACCAGCTGCTCCTTGGGCGAAAGATGTAGCAGTCTGCTTCCATAAAGATTCACAGCCTTGGAAACCCAATGGGGCAGTTCTACTCTGTCCTATAGGGTGGATATGCTTTGGAATCGACTCGACAGCAATGGGTTTGGGTTGGTTTATACGTGATAAGAAAGGACTTCAACAACTGACTCTGATTACTAGAGACCTGGCCCTTTTAATGTCCTCCCCAGTGCTTAGCTCATATTAGCTCATGGTTCATAGCTCAATCAGTGTTTGTCAAATGGAGATGATCTGAGACCTCAGAGCACTTACCTCTATTCCCTCCCCTCAAACGTTCCCTCTACACTCAACCCTCCCACTGACCAAAGGCTCAATAATAGATGTCAGTTGTCCCCCAAAAAAATCATTTCTCTACACACCACTTTATTATATATATATATATCATCTAAACACCACTTTATTGGATATCATACCCTGGCTTGCAAGAGTAGAGGGCAGTGGAAAATCCAAACCTCCCTCTTCCCTTTATGTTGTGAAGTTAATGAGGTGACAGGTAGAACTTGGCTTTGAAGCCTCTAGAAGAAAGTAATTCTGTTAATAGTACCTGAAATGTTAGTTCCATGATGACTTTCACCAAGTTTCTCAAAAACCATGATGAGGTTTTATCAAGTTCCTCAAAAATAATCTCAAATACGTTTTTGAGAAACTTGATTTCTTCCAAGGGTTTCACCTGACCTTAAGTTTTGATGATCTAAAGTGCGTGGTCATGGGACACAGTTTTAAGTTTCCTTATAAGATATTGTCTACACGTACACACACACACACACACACACACACACCCTGACCTTAATTTAACAGCCCTTGTGGCACAGTGGTTAAGTGCTTGGCTACTAACCAAAAGGTCAGTGGTTCGAAGCCAACAGCCACTCCATGGGAGAAAAATGTGGCAGTCTGCTTCCGTAAACATTGCATCCTTGGAAACCCTACTGGGCAGTTCTACTTTGTCTTGTAGGGTTGCTGTGAGTCAGAACGGACTCGACGGCAACAGGTTTTTTGGTCTAGTTCTTCTACAAGGAGCCCTGGTCGTGCAGTGGTTAAAGCGCTGGGCTGCTAACCAAAAGGTCAGTGGTTTGAACCCACCAGCGACTCCGCGGGAGAAAGATGTGTCAGTCTGCTTCCAGTCTGCTTCCATAAAGATTACAGCCTTGGAAACCCGATGGGGCAGTTTTCATAGGGTCGCTATGAGCTGGCATTGACTTGACAGCAATGGGTTTTTTGGTTTTTTTTAAGTTCTTCTACTCCAGATCATTTCGTGTACAAAAACATCATTTACTTTTCCTTGTCTTAAACTCCTTTATATATAAAACAGGATTCTATCTGTTATTTTTAAGGATCCACAGTCTAATATAAGCAAAATACAGACTTGCCGGAATTGCCAGGGAAAGGTCCTCAGGTTTAAGGAAAGACAGAACAGACTCTCTTAACAGCACCCTCCTTGTTTTTAGCCCCAGCCACCAACCACAGGGAGTCCTCTTGTTCCTATCCTCTGTTCGACCATCATCCCCAGCCCCACAGGTGCTCTGTCTTTTTTCCTCAGAGCAGAACCTGGCACTGATTTTTCAGTGAAGTAGCCATGTGAGGATAGCAGTGGGTGACGGACAGGGAGACTGCCCTTGTCTGGCTGCATCGTACATCCCTCTTACACCTCCTGTGTGCCCTCACCCGTCTAAGCACAGCTCATCCTCTAACGACCACTGATACAAGGTCATCTGGACTCCGGGGCATGTTTCATCCCTCCAGACCAGGTGCCTCTTAACCCTTTCATATGGGGCTTCTTAACCTTTTGTGTGGAGCCCTGGTGGCGTAAGTGGTTAAGAGTTTGGCTGCTAACCAAAATGTCGGCAGTTTGAATCCACCAGCCACTCCTTGGAAACCTTATGGGACAGTTCTCCTCTGTCCTGTAGGGTCGCTGTGAGTCGGAATCGACTCGACAGCAACAGGTTTGGTTTTTTGTAACACTATTTGTGCCCATGGACTCTTTGGCATTCTGTGGAAGCCTATGAATCATGTCTCAGAATAATGTTTCCAAATGTATAAATCAAATACATAGAATTATAAAGGATTATAGTGAAATATAGCTATCCAAAGTATTCACAACATGAAATTGTGATGGAATAATATTGATGGATTACATAACAGGATACTACATTTAGAATATAGGGAAGAATGTATGAATTAAATATTTTAAAGATACTCATGCGCAGACGTTGCTTGGGTAGGATAAGAACAGTGCATTGTGCAGTGGTCTCTGATTCATATCCTTGAGCTCCAGCCATTATAGGCAGTGGGTCCAGGAAAGCAACGTCGATATTTAGGCCACCCATGTGCGAGCCTGCAACTCCACTGTTTGGTGGCTGAAAAACTGACTGCAAGGCACAGTGTTGCCCAGCAGTTGGCCAGCAGTGTTACATGCGCATCTATGGACAGAAAGACAGCCCTCATGTTTGATCCGTAAGTGGTTTTGGAAACTCCCATGACTGTGGAGTCACGTGAGTGTACATGACGTGCTGTGCCATCAGCAGCGACTGTCAGGTGATGTGAACAAGTTTGGCTTCTGTTGGCGACAAAGTCGCAGGGACAGTTAGTACCATTGTAGGTGTGTGTGTGCGCGTTTTGCCTACGTTCATCATTAAAGGAAATGCTAAATTTCCGTTAGAAGTTAGTGAAAGCAAAAATGTAATTTCTTCCTCATGCAAGTTCACGGACCTGAATTCGATCCATAGGTAATCCTACACCTGGGCCCTCAGTTAAGAATCCCTGATTAATTCTTACTGTAGCTGGCAAATACTTTGAGACAAAAATTCTCATAGACGGAGACGCTGGGCTCTCATACATGAGATGGCTGGAATTCCTTGATGTATATTTGAGAAAGCTCCACAGACAAGTTTGGACGGATGCACCAATAAGACTGCCTCTAAGGAAAAATGAGAAGGTAAAATTTAGGCAACGAAGAGCTAAAAAGGCTGAAAGCAAGGCAAAACTCCGATTATCCTTGTACAGTATCTTTCATCAGTTTGGACAGTGGAATGAATGAATAAACCAAAAAGAAATGAAATAATAGCCTTCAGTTAACGACATCGAAGAAGGTGAGAGACGTCCCTGGGTGGTCCAGACTGTAACCTGCTCACTGCTAACTGAGTGTTGGCAGTTTGTCCACTCAGAGGCACCTCGGAAGGAAGGTCTGGTGATCTTTCAAAAAATCAACCACTGAAGACCTATGGAGCACAGTTCTATTCTGACTTACATGGGGTCGCCGTGAGTAGGAATCAACTCTAAGGCAGCTGATTTGGTGTAGGTTGTTCATGAGGTGAGAATACATAGTTGCAAAAAAATAAAAATCTGTTCTCTCTACTGGCGAGACAGGGCATATAAAGGAAAACACCTAAATGCCTCAGTCAGTATGAAGCACAGGGCACTATTTCCATAGCTAAACATTTAAGAGAAAGAAAAGAACTGAACTGCCCAAGAAGAAGGCCAAAAAATTTCAACAAGTCTCAATCCAGGTGAGAGTCAGTGCCCATACAATAAGTTCTTCAGTTACGTACATCCAGGTTGGATCTTCCTGGGATATTTTGTTGAATGGTCAGTATCTTGTGTCTTTTGTGAAATAAGATTTTTCCATCTCAGCTAACCAGGTTTCCAATTCCCTAATAAAACAAATGCCTGACATGCTCTGAAATACGCTGGCTCTCCATTCAGCAGGGCCTTGAGGGGCCTGGCCCACTTCCAGTGACGGGCAGTCATCGACACTGATTCCTGTGAACTGTGTCCTGCTCGTCGGTTCACAGCGTAAAGCAAGTAATGGCATATGTAACGCTTTTTACCCATGAGTGATGTAGGCCTCAAACTATGCAGGCTCCTCCCGTAAACAAAGACTTCTCTAAACACATGCAACCCTGGGAAGACTTTAAAGAGTCTGAGAGACAACCAACAGTGATGTTTCATGAGGCACTGCCCCATGAAGGCTGTGTTTGGAAGGCACATGTGAGCATGTATCTCTTCAGTTAGAGATGACTATTTCAATACAAAGAGCAGCATGCTGATGTCAAGGCTGGCTTTGATGACAGACAATTTAATACAGTGGGCATGAGAGCTGGCTGTGAGATCAGACTGCCTGGATTTGAAGTCTGGTTTTTCCACTGGGTAACTCTGGGCAAGTCACTCTATTTCTCACTAGTATACAGAGGATAATAATAGTACTTATGTCACCAGGGAGACTGGTGGCGCAGTGGTTATAAGCTTGGCTGCTAACCAAATGGTTGGCAGTTTGAATCCACCAGCTGCTCCTTGGAAACCCTATGGGGCAGTTCTACTGTGTCCTATGGGGTTGCTATGAGTTGGAATCGACTTGACAGCAATAGATTTGGGTTTTTGGTTTTATGTCATCAGATCATCTTAAGGGCGAAATGAGCTAACTGTAAAGTGCTAGAAAAGCTGCTGGTGTATACAGTAAGCGCTCATCGGTTTGGGATGTTATAATCCCTCTTCTCTTTTCCCTTCCTCAGAAGCTTTACCCTATTATCATGATACCACTGTAACTTCCCTAGGCCTTTTGGAAATAAGTAGTTCTACCAATCCAAAAAAAGAAAAGGCAAAGTACAATTTCCGTAATAAGTGGGATTTATTTCTGTGTCACTGTAGAGAAAGAAGGCGCTAGTGGAAATAAGGGATTTTTGTGTAGACCTCGTGGAACGCCAAAATGAAACGCCTTGAGAATAACAGTTTTCACGTGTTGATGTGGGCAGCCGTCCCCGCGTATGAGTTTGTCAGGTTAGATATACAACATCTGAGTTTTCCCAAGCGAGTTGGAACCTGCTTTGAAACTCCCTGCATAGATGGAGCCAAACATGGAAAGAAGCAGTGGCGGCAGCAGCCTGGTGTTGCAGGCACGTGGTCGGCTCTGGCATGGGAAGAAGTATGCTCAGTGTCAAGGCTGCCACTCGAAAGGGATATTGAGCACACCGCCCTTTCTAGAGTGAAGCGTCAGCGACTTTATTTAAAGTGTACATATGAGCAGTCTGCACATTTTGCTGAAGGTCACTGTAACTGCAATAACTAGATGGAGCCAAAAGTCAAAGACTTGGTACCAAAACCAAACCACACCTGTTGTCATCAGGTTGATTCCGACTCATAGCGACGCTATAGGACCCAGTAGAACTGCCCCATAGGGTTTCCAAGGCTACTGTCTTTACAGAAGCTGACTGCCACATCTTTCTCCCTCGGAGTGGCTGGTAGGTTTGAACCGCTGACCTTTCGATTAACAATTGAGTGCTTAACCACTGCACCACCAGGGCTCCAAAGACTTGGAAGGAGGGGTGTATTAATTAGTCACAGTCCTGCTTTAAGGATTGGAAACTACAGAAGAAAGCAAAAAACTGGCTTTAGAAGAATGCCCCACAGAAACTTTCTTTTGCAGAGGAAATACTGAGGGATAGATTGAAATTGAGAGTTCCTAGGTAGTGCAAATGGTTAACATGCTTGGCTGCTAACCGGAAGGTTGGAGGTTCGAGTCCACCCAGAGGCATCTCCAAAGAAACATCTGATGATCTACTTCCAAAAAATCAGTCGTTGAAAACCCTATGGAGCACAGTTCTACTCTGATACACAGGGGGTCACCATGAGTCAGAATCGACTCGACAGAACTGTTAGATTGAAGTTAAACCTTTCATTGTGTCTGTTTTTAAATTTCTGATTCTAGTCACTTACTTTTATTTATTTTTTTTAATTGTACTTTAGATGAAGATTTACAGAACAAATAATTTCTCATTAAATAGTTAGTACACATTGTTTTATGACAATGGTTAACAACCCCACGACATGTCAACACTCTCCCTTCTCAACCTTGGGTTCCTTATTACCAGCTTTCCTGTCCCCTCCTGCCCTCTAGTCCTTGTCCCTTGGCTGCCTTGCCCCATTATTCTCGTTTTGTTTTATGGGGCTGTCTAATCTTTGGCTGAACAGTGAACCTCAGGAGTGACTTCATTACTGAGCTAAAAGGGTGTCTGGGGGTTTCTCCAGTCTCTGTCAGGCCAGTAAGTCTAGTGTTTTTTTGGTGACTGAGAATTTTGTTCTACATTTTTCTCCAGCTCTGTCCGGGACCCTCTGTTGTGATCCCTGTCAGAGCAGTCAGTGGTGGTAGCCAGGCACCATCTAATTGTACGGGACTCAGTCTGGTGGAGGCTGTGGTAGTTGTGGTCCATTAGTCCTTTGGACTGATCTCTCCCTTGTGTCTTGTTTTCTTCATTCTCCCTTGCTCCCGAAGGGGTGAGACCAGTGGAGTATCTTAGATGGCTGTTCACTGGCTTTTAAGACCCCAGATGCTACTCACCAAGATAGAATGTAGAACATTTTCTTTATAAACCATGTTGTGCCAATTGAGCTAGAGGTTCCTTGAGACCATGGTCCCCGCAGCCCTCCACCCAGCAATTCATTCCCTCAGGGAGTTTGGATGTGTCTAGGGAGCTTCCATGACCTTTCCTTGTACAAGCTGTGCTGGCTTCCCCAGTATTGTGTACTGTCTTAACCCTTCACAGTATCAGTGCTGAATTCAGTTTCATGACAGAAGAGTGTCAGTTTTGATCCTCTACAGCAGGAATTTCCAATCAGTAAATATTTCAGTCAAGAACTGCAACACTGATAATAAAACCAAATTAATGACTTACAGGCAATGAAAATCACTAAGACATCGTGACAAAGACAGCATATCATTGTTTGGTGCAATCTTGCTTGGTGATCTCTGAACTTCCTGACACCGCGGTATAACCCTTCTCTGCCCTGGTTCTCTCTCTTTAAAACAGTTGCCATTGAGTCGGTTGCGACTCATGGTGACCCCATGTATCAGAGTAGAACTATGCTCCATAGAGTTTCCAATGGCTGGTATTTTTTTCAGAAGTTGATTGCCAAGCCTTACTTCCAAGGTGCCTCTGGGTGAAGTTAAACTTCCAACCTTTCAGTTAGCAGCTGAGCAAGTTAACCATTTATACCATCCAGGGCCCCCCCACACCACCACACACACTTTTAGTGGACTTACTTGTGTGAGCACATCTAGGCAAATGTATACTCACGACGTACATGCATACACTCCTCGGGAATCACACGACTTCAAGGACCCTTTCTTCATAAAAGATTGAGGATTCCTGATTTATAGGATGCTGGTGCAAAAGTCATAGCAAAGCATCTTGTTGACAACTTAGGGTTGGGAGAACCAGCACATTTTATGGTGTCTAGACTTTTTTTTGTAGATATTTGGTGGTGTATTTTGCTTTTTGCAGACTACTCTGAAATCACTGACTCAGCATTCAGTGAGGGTCACTTTATCAGGATCCATCATCATCTCCAATCTGGTCTTGAATAGCAGGAAGTTGCAGGTCCAGATTGGAGCGTGACCTTTGAATGTTTTCCATTCATGCTTGATTACTATATCCTAAAGGTCTAGACGGTTTTGTTGGTTTCTCACCAACATAAACATCTGACCAAAAAGAAAATCTAAACTAGATGAGTTAGGACATTCCTAATCCACCTTTACAACTTTGCAATATATTTAAAATAAAACTTAAAAGTGAAACCATCTCAGATTTAACAGTGTGCCATCAAACGTATTGTTTTCCAGCTCTGAGAAGACAGTCTTTAGTCTATAGTTTTTCAGCGGTGAAAACAAATTTGAACACGTAAGTTCAGACTGCAATAGAAACATCTTTCCTTTGTGCTATTACGGGAAGCTAGAATTTCAATTCGTGAATTCCAGCTAAAGGAAATTCGTGTGTACGTGTTGACTCGTGTGTGGCTCATGGCTGGACAAATGAGATGGCAGACCACTGGGGGCCAACCCACAGCAACGTAGGCGTTATACGATAATACGATATCAGACCCTCTAATTACTTCCCGTGGGCTGATTTGAATATTCCAAGGGTTATCCATTGTCTTGGAATTGTGCTGCAGAGGACTTACTTTAGGGCCAGAATCCACCAGGTGAGACACTGTACCACTGAGTCAAAGAAACTGAGGCCCTTTCTTTTAGTCTGGGACTACAGACCACATCCAGCCAATTATCACACGAAAGAATCCCTCAGCCTTGAGCCCCAGGTGGGAGAACGTGGATTGATTAGCACGTCTGTCCCCACGGGTGACAAGACAGCCCAGAGCAATTGTCCTACTCCTGCCTTTTGTATGCAGATGGCACATGTGTCAAGGCCAGGAGAATGTAGCTGGACATTTTATACTTAGAATATTCAAGACTTAATTCTTATGTAAGCAGCCCTTGTGCCGCAATGGTTAAAGCACTCAGCGGCCAACCAAAAGGTTGGTGGTTTGAACCCACTAGCAGCTCTGCGGGAGAAAGACCCGTGGATCTGTTCCTGTAAAGATTACAGCGTAGAAAATGCTAGCGTCAGTTCTACTCTGTCACATGGAGTGGCTAGGAGGCAGAATTTGCTTGATGGCATCCAGCACCAACAGCAACGATTCTAACATATCTATAACAGTTTGTGCGTAGTATTATTGGTTTGCTTGCTTCTCTCTCTCTCCTTCCTTCCTCCTTCCCTCCCTTTCTCATTCCCTTCGTTCCTTTTTTCCTTTCTTCTTTATTTGATTTTGTTATTATGTTTTTGGCTTGGATAACAAAGAAAGGCGTCCTTCGCTGGTTATTTGCGTAAACTGATGACTTAGAACGCAAGGCTGTGTTTGCAGCCAAAGCTCAGCACGACCGTTGCACAACTGAAGGTAAACATGGAGGGTGAGCTTAGAAAAATGATTTCAGAGCGGTGCCTGAAGATCGATGGTAAACGCCCTTTGCACCGTTTAAGACAACAACAGCGGTCCCGGACCGGCCACCCTGCACATCCCCCAAGGATTAGCCAGCACATCAGAGCCAAATTGGCTGGGAAGGGGGAAAAATAAACACTTAATTTTTGAAAAAGAAAAGGTGGTGTGACAAGGGCTGTAAGCAGGAGGCGAGGGTGCACCGCCGCCTGCTGACGCAACTCTTGAGAAGACTCTGACAGAAGCATCAGAACTGTGTGCCCACCATCTAAGCCACCGCCACCCACATTCTGAGCTCCCATTCTTGTGAGGCTGTCACATGGAAAATGTTTGTGTTCCTCTGACCCTGAGCACGATTCCCACCCTGCGGCATGAAGTATTCTTCCAGTGAGCCTCCCTGGTCTTCAGTCCTCATTAATCCCTACCACTTACCCATTTTATACTCAAAGTGAAGGTAGCGAGTGGGATAAACTCATAATGCATAGCTTGTCCTTGTAAGTGCATGCTTTCTGTTCCCAGTTCCGTATTGTTCTCCCTATTTGAACTTCAAATATTGTAACAGATTATTAAAAAGGCCATTATTTGCTCTATCCCTTTTCTCCAAGTAAAAGTGCCTGTTTTTAAATCACAATAACCTACATAATGGCTCGGTTTTGGAACGGAGACTAGGAAAATGACATCTGACAACTTTTATTACTATAGAAAAAAGCTGACTCAAACCTCGTACGAATTGAGTTCTAAGGGTCAAAAGCCAAGTGCTTTTAATAACTCTTTAAAGAGTAAGTAATCCTTGCTCACTTTGAAGATCCTTGCTTACTTTGAAGACTGAAGTGTGTCCTAATTGCTTTGGTAAAATGAAGGTGATGTTGCTACAGCTAATGGTCCGTGCAGTTGTACACTGGGGCATGTGAGTGCCAGGTCTCATGTGGAGTAAGCTGCTGGTTTGATAATACTCATTGCTTTTTGATTTGATACCGTTCGGTAACATTCGACACTGGTATCTTTGCTATTCAAAACTAGTTTCTCCAGGAGTACCTTTAGCTACGTTATTAACTAATAACAAAATTATTTTTGTTAAATATTTTAGACAGACAACAATACCCATGCACCAACCTAACTTAAGTAATAAAACATTAAAGTTACCGGTAAAGGCCCCTGCGTACCCCTCCTGGATCACATTTCTCTCCCTCCTCCTCCCAACTCCCCCTGAAATTCTTCAATCTTGAACTTGGTTTCATCATTCCCATACTTCTCTTATAGTCTTCGCATATCCCAAAATGATATTAGTTATTGCTTTGTGCATTTAAAAGTTTTAAGTGGCATCAAGCTGTAAAATATCCTTCTGCAACTCTGTTTGCTCAGAATTACATTTCTGAGATGTATTCATGTTGAAACATACAGTTCATTTATTTTTACTGCTATTGTATAAGTATGCTATAATTTATTTATCCATTCTTCTTCTGAGGGACATTTAAGTTGTTTCCAATTACTTGCTATGAGAAGCACTTGCTGCTATGAGTATTATTGTCCGTATCTCCCTCTACACACGTGTAAAAGTTTCTCTAGAATAGAGCGATTCATCTAAAGGTAGAACAGCATGGTCTCAGATATGCACATATGATATGGCCAAATTGTTCTCCAATATATGTTTACTCTCCCCACAGTGATACCTAAGAATACGCATTATAGAAAAGATAATTTTCAAATGCTATAAAAATCATGGAATAGTTACTTTAAAAAAACATAAAACTATAAACAATATTGATACCAAGATATTAACAAAGCCAAACTTCTGTATATGTAAGATAAAGAAACGTTTAGCTTTTTAAGGGTTGACAGCACTAAGCAAAGAGTAGTTCTAAGGTTTGAAATGAAGGTGGTAACTCGTGAATAATATTCTTGTCTTTTTAGTGTGGTTTCTCTGCGTAGATCAAGCTAAAATAAATGCACTAAAGTATCTGTTTAAATATGTTAATAAAAATATGTTAATAAGCATAAAATGCGTTGATGCAGATTCAGGGTCTTTTCTTGGGTACAATACAGCTGAGTGAGGTGCTGAGGATAGAAAATGAAAAGAGAATCTCTCGGGGGATGAGAAGAAGCAAAAAGTGTAATTCACAGATAACATCCTCATAATAACTGGTATTAAGAACTATTTACAAGAACACCTGACAAAATACCTCACCCTAACCAACAAGCAAAAAACCTTGCAGGCTTCCCTTAAAGACCAAGGACGCCCTGGACAGCATGGTATAGGGGACCAACTATTTGACTGGCATCGAAAAGAGACCCTTTCCTCAAACAGTAAGGGGTCCCTGAGTGGCGCAAATGGTTAGGTGCTCCAGTGCTAGCCAAAGGTTGGTGGTTCAGACCTGCCCAGAGGCATCTCAGGAGACAGACCTGCTGATGTGTTTCTGAAAGGTCACAGCCAAAGGTTAGTGGTTCAGACCCACCCAGAGGCATCTCAGGAGACAGGCCTGGCAATGTGTTTCTGAAAGGTCACAGCCTACAAAAAACCCTATGCAGCAGTTCTGCTCTGCTCACGTAGGGTCGCCATGAGCTGGAATCAACTCAATGGCAACTCACAACCTCAAACAGTGGATAAATTATCCTTAAATGGAAGAAGTGTTTCTTTGCAAAAATCAACTCAAAATATGCTTTTCATTCTACCCAATTAAATTAAATAAAGTTCAGTACTTTATTGATGAAATGTCTTCTGTAAGCATGACATGCATGTTAAAACCCAATGTCTCTACCTCCACATCTGCTAAGAGAGATGTGTAACTAATAATGGTTGTTGAGTTTTGAAGTTCAAACTACTGAGTATGTACGTGGAGCTTTCTATGCTTGTATTCATCTCCCATCTAGTAGGCTTTTTTCTTAGCATATTGATTAGTCGATATCGATGTTGATTCAATTATGTTGTGAACATCTCAGATGTCACCTTAAAAATGGCGGCACAATCAGCTCCTCATAGTTGCCTGGCAACGTTGGTGAACTAATGATTTCCTTAGTTAAATGATCCGTTTTCATTTTACTAAGTTGGCTATATGTCATTTCTTGAGAAGGTCAAGTATAGGAGGACATAAGCCATACTTTGTGAAACAGGTAGGGATTTCCTTCATAATCACATAAGCATCAATTTTCCTCCTTCTGATTTTAATGCCTTTTATTTCTCATGGAATTTGTTCCCCTCAAAAAATAATTTAAATTCTCTCTCCTCTCTTCTTCAAAATGTAAACTCCTATCTCTTCTTTGAAGTCTCCTTCTGTCTCATAACCATCATTTCTATCCTTTAATTTACTTAATCACATTAACAGTTAACATCAAAGTTAGTAATACTTTTAGTACACATGCCATAATTTGATATTTGAAAACACTTCTCCCCAACACTAACACACTTACCCCAAAAGAGGGATTGTGGAAGCAAAGGCAGCAGGGTTTTTTGTTTGTTTGTTTTTTAAAGACTCAGAAAGAATGTGAGGTGGAAGTTTTGCCTCAGCTTCCTGATATCTAATTTTCAGTAGACACCTAACATTCAATGCTCTGCTCAGAGCTTTTCCTGCATTATTATTTAATCATTCCATAATCCTGTGAAGTGGGTTTTATTATTTTCCTTGTTTTACAAGTGAGGGAACAAGTCCAGTGAGGTTAAATATCTAGCCCGTAACATGTCCAAAATTGAGGCCCTTGAACCCACTGCCGTTGAGTCGATTCCGACTCATAGCAAGCCCTATAGAGCAGAGTAGAACTGCCCCACAGGGTTTCCAAGGAGCTGCTGGTGGATTCAAACTGTCAATCTTTTGGTTTGCAGCCGAGCTCTTAACCACTGCACCACCAGAGTTCCACTGAGCCACTTGACTTTCCCAAAGGACGTGTCTTTTCCATCTCCATTCGTGGTAACTCTTTAAGTCATCCTTGACTCCTCTCTTCTCTCACACCCTGCATTCCTTCCATCAGTCAATCAAATCAGCCTGACCTGCAAATGCCTCCAGAATCTTTCCATTTCGCATCAAGCTGGGCCAAGAGACCATCATCCTGCACCTGTATTCTTAAGATCACCTCTGAGCAGGCCTCCCTACTTTCACCCTTGCCCTTCTATAATATATACCAAACATGGTAACTGGAGTGATATTTTTAAACATAAATCAGGGCATGTCACTCCTCAACTCAAAACCCTCGAATACCTTTTCTTCACACTTAGAATAAATTACCTATCATGGCCAGGAAATCCTTACCTGAACTGGCTCCTGCCCACTTCTCATATTTCTCCTTCTAGCACCCTTCCCCCAGCTCTCTCTATCCCATGCACTCCGGCCTCTTTGCAGTTCCTCGGGAAGTGCTGTTTCCTCACCCTGAGAAACTCTTTCCCCAGATAACCCCATGGCTGCCTCCCTCACTTCACTCAGGTCTCTGCTAAAACAATACCTCTTTAAAGGCCATTTTGTATCACTCTATTAAAATCACAAGAGGAATCCCTGTGGATGGTGGCTGGGGCTAAAAATAAGGAGGGTGCTGTTAAGACCATATAAAACAGAGGAGAACTGCACCATAGGGTTTCCGAGGAGCGGCTGGTGGATTTGAACTGCCAACCTTTTGGTTAGCAGCTGATCTCTTAACCACTGCATCACCAGGGCTCCAAATATTGTATAGGACCAACTAAAGGGAAAAACAGATATCAGGAACTTGAGGCAAAATGTCTACCTCACATTCTTTCTGAATCAATCGAAAACACTCAGAAGCTACTTCAATCAGTAGACCTTCTCATTCAATACATACATTCTTTTTTCATAAATTTTCTAGATTATATTCTTCTATGTTGATAATTCCCAAAATTCAAGCTACCATATATATAAATAATGTGTTACTTACACTTATATCCACTCAGCATCAGTTGGGTCTTTCTCGTTATCTGTATCTGTGGATCTGTCTGTTTATCTATCTGTCCATCCGTCCATCCATCCATCCATCCATCAGCAGCAGCATAATCATCTCTCTATGTTTGTGTCCCATTCTCACTTTTAAACACTAAGTCCCTATCTCCATCTGTCTACTAGACGTTTCCAGTAAATGTTGGATATCTTGCAGCATCAGATTCAAATCAACACTTCCCAGGATAACCTCATTATCTACTGTTTAGCATCGATTCATCCTCTCCTACAGGTGGCCTCATTTCCCCTTCATCCCACATAACAAGTCAATCATCAAATCCTGTCAATTTTGTCTTCTGAATATTTCTTGTGTCCACCCCTTCCTTCCCAATCCCACATTCACCACCGTGGCACAGACTGTCTTTGCTTCTTATTTAGACAAGGGCAAGGGCTCTGAACTTGCCTCTGTGACTCCAGCATCTGCCCCTTCAAACCATCATTTTTTCACTGCCTTTGCTCAAAAGCCGTCTATGGCTTGCAGTTTCCTAGCATACCAAATCAAAACACCTCTGCCTGCTTGTGAAGATCTGCTGTTATCTAACTAACCACTATGCCACCGGGGCTCCACCCAAACAGAATAATCCCCTTAATCCAAATCTTACCCACCTTTCAGTGTTTGAATGTCAGTCCATTTCATCAACAGTCTCATAGCACATGCCTATCAAAAAATGTTAGTAATTAATTATAGACTTATTTTTATTTACTTCGTGTTTTACTGCTATTTGTGTGTTAATCTTCTCTACTCAGATAGGAATCTACTTGAATAGAAAAACCGTCTCGTATACTTGTGTACAGTGCTGGTATGCACAAGCATAGCATACTAGCCTTTCTTTTTTTTTTCCTTTCAGGCTGCACAAACACACACTAGTTCAAGTAAGTCAACATTCCCATGTCTTTCTCAGAAGAAACAAATCTACATGCCAATCCAAGTAGGGTAGATGGGAAAGAAACTAAAGCAACGTGATGGGTTCAGCAAAACTGTGAAACTTTCAGAGATGGTGGTTTCTGTGTTTTTCAAATAATAATCGTAATGAAGCACTGCTTCCCTTCACCACACAGCCAGAGACAAATTTGTCATGAAGCCGATGAAGTTTCAGGGTCGCTCACTTGCACAGGCCCCTCCCAAGCCCTAAAAGACGCCCTACCACTATGTTCGCTTTTTTTGGTAAAATTTGTGAAATTAAGATATTCTAACTGTGATAAACTCAGATCATTATGATTCATTATGAGTTATAGCACTGGGGTATCTCTATGCGTTTAGCATTCGTAGCTTCTTGAGTGGGATGACGTGCGGATAGTCCCTAACTTTTTGTATTTGTAATTTTCGTGCCAAGTGCCATTGGAGTGGCTGAGGGCATTCTGTAATTATAAAGTTTAATCTTTTTATTTCCTACCTGTTCCCTTACACCCAAAGTGAAACTGAGTGTTCTAGAGTCTAGCTCTGGAACATCTCCTGCCCATGTGTGAAATGACAGAGCCCCAGACAAACAGGAAATGAAAGAGTAAGAAGAGATAGAACCGGCTGTTCATTGAAGACCTCCCATATTCCAACACTTCACGTACGTCATGGAACCCACTGAGTGCTGCATCAGCCATTTGACGCAGATATCATGTCCTTCATCTGAAGATGAGAAAATTTGAGCTCAGGATGTTTAAGTAACTTGTCAAAAGTCACAGAACTAGGAAGAGTTTACATTTGGATATGAGCTCAAATCTCCTAAATCTAAAGTCCGTGATGTTCCTATAGCTGAAGTGAAAATCGGGGAGTAGATATTATAAATAAATGAAGATATACTTGGGTAACCATTTTTAAAAACTAACAAAATCTAAATTTGCTTCTATAGTCATAGCATATTTTTGTAAACAAATAGTAAAAATGTCATTTCTTTCCTGTAATTCTCTCTAAATCTCTTAATCTATTACTTCAGGAGATTCAGAGCAAAGCTGTGGTCTCCTTTGTGAAGTCAGGGGTTTTTAATTTGTCAGTCCCTAAAGAAAAATGTGAAGGAGGAGTATTTGAAAGATCTGAAGAGTTTGGAGTGTGGCACTTAGGCTATTTATCTTCAGGAACTGGAATGTTTTGTTTCTATCACCCTTGCTCTCCTAATTTGCTGGGTGATTCAGACTGAGGTAGTAGCTACTCTAAAACAGAATAAGTGAATTGAAACTTGCTGTGTTTAAATAATTACTGGATTGTGGCTCCCTGCCACTTAAAAGCCTTGAAGAAGTCTGTTGTTAGTACTTATATATATTTTATTTCAAGTTGACTTTTGATCATGTCCCTCTTGTATTTCCTCAGACACTTTTATATCTTGAAAAGAGGTCTTCCATTGCTTTGGTTGAGTACATACGGAGCTTGCTTCTCACTCAACACGTTATAAAAGAGAAAGAGCGGGAAGACAGAGGAAGAAAGAAAGAGAAACACGGAGAGAGGAGAGAGAGATTGCTGTTAAGTACCCATGCAGTCAAGCAAGGACAGCTGGTTAGGATTAGGAGAACATTCTACCTTTAGCGTTCTGCTTTCCCACAGCCTCTCTTCCTCTTTTTTTTTTTTTTTCTTCTTTTTTTTCTATAGCCAACATTAACAAAGTCAGCATCATATCCTGAATTTAGTTAACAACATTTTTTTATATAGTCAGGATATTCCACTGAATATTTTTTAATGCTATGTACAACAAACATTTCATTATTCAGCAGTCAGAGTTTTAACCAGAGCATGCATTCTAGTGATCACTAAAGCAGATAAAGTAGATTTTAATGCACAAGATTGTTCCTACCAATAGCTATAATACTATTCACTTGTTCAATGGACATGTCAGACTTTTTTGCTTTTTTTAACATAATTTATTTTATTTTTGTTGTTGAGAATATACACAGCAGAACATACACCAATTCAACAATTTCTGCATGTACAGTTCAGTAACACTGATTACATTCTTCAAGTTGTGCAACCATTCTCACCCTCCTTTTCCAAATTATTCTTCCCTCATTAACAGAATCTCATTGCCCTCTAAGTTTTCTGTCTAAGTGGGGGGTTATTGCTTATGGAGCACTGAGTTTCAGTTTACGGTGATGGAAACATTGCATTCATTAAGGGTGGGGTTGCACAGCTGATTAATGTAATTGCTGTCAGTAAGTTACACACCAGTAAAAAGTTGAATTGGCAAAAATTGTGTGATAGATATATTTACAGCAACCAAAATAAATAAAAAGTAGCAGCTGAGGCTGCTTATGTACAACCAAACACCTTGTGGGATTTGGTTCCTTGGTTTGGAGGTTTAGGATCATGGTTTCATGGAACAGCCCAGTTAATTGGCCTAATAACACGTTTAGTCCTTCTGTTCTACCTCCTAGTTCATTGCATTGTTCCTTAAAAGGGGTCTTAAAAGCTTGCAAGCGACCATTCAAGGTGCAATTGGTCTCTATTCACCTGGAGCAACAGAGGAAGAAGGAGAGTTAGGAACGGGAGGCAGAAATGGAATATGTGGCTAATTGTCTCCAAATCAACTGCCTCCTTTGTCATAAGACTGGAAGAACTAGATGGTGCCCAGCTACCATGACAGGCAGTCCCTGGGTCTTTAAGTCGAATTCACAGGTTAGTCGGCAGGTTCATACGGTTCATATTTAGCCTTCCTTTAGTGCAAGAAAAGGCTCCAATCCTTTTCAGTGATTTAAAAACTGCATGTGCAGCAAGTGAAGGTGATTGTGATGAAGAATTTGTTGTGAGGAAGGGTTGGTTCAAACATTGCAAAGTGAGGACAAATTTATATAACATTAAAGGGCAAGTAGGAGTTGTCTGTAAGTTGGACATTTGTAACCTGGGGACTGCCTTGTGAATATTTTGATCAAAGATTCTCTAGAAGAATCTTTGATCAAAATGGGCAGAATGCAGAACAAAATTTCAAATTCTCATGGAATCCAGTCTTTCTGGAGCCATAGATTGTATGAACCCCTGAAACTAGTGCCCTGAGATAATCTTTAAACCTTAAACCAAAAATATCCCCTGAAGTCTTCTTAAAACCCAGTAATAGTTTAGCTCAACTGGTAAAGAATATATGCCTTGAACATTGTGCTCTTTTTTTTTTTTAAGGTATGCATATACAGTCCTGGGAGTTGCATGACAACATTAGGCATGAAATTCTAGTCAGAGAACTTGGTTTTGTGACACAAATCCTGACTACCGTGGTCAACTCCTCTGTGACACCTTGATTGCAGATGTAGTATGGAAATTTAGGGTGGAACTTAGTTCTTGATCATTTTTTCCAAAACAAACAAGACAGTGCACAGATTACACATAATAAACAAGGTCAGCACACAAATCAATGTGTTACTTGTAGACATTATTTCTCCAGGGCAGTTACGGCCAAAGAGCCTGCCCCTACCTCTTGACTAGTTGAACTATTTTAGAAATCAGTGGTAAGAAAAGCCATTGTTGTTGCAATAATTTAATCAAAGTAAGGCGTCATTCAAGGAGCTCTGGTGGCACAAAGATTAAGCACTCAGTGCTAACCAAAAAGTTGGCTGTTTGAATCCACTCAGCAGCTCCACAGGAGAGACACCTGGCAATCTGCTCCCGTAAAGATTACAGACAAGAAAACCCTATGGGGCAGTTCAGTTAACACATAGGGTCTCTATGAGTCAGGATCGATTCAATGGCACCTAACAGCAACAGGACACTGTTATTGGTACTGGGAATTTTGAAAGCTTGCATTGCATCGTAATAAGTACATTTGGTCACTGACAGGTCTTCACTAGGACCTTTTTTGGTTTGTTTGTTTATTTGCTATTTACTCACTCATCCGTTTTGTCCACAATCATGAGTCAAGAGGTCGGACTTGTATTCCCCACTCTGGTGCTAAATCAGCTCTGTGAGACTTGGACAAGTCAATATCCTATACAATTTTCATGTTCTTCATCTGTATAGAGATGGTGTTACATCGGGTTATCTTAAATTTCCTTCAGACACAAACATGCTGTTGGCCTAAGTATTCGTTCATCACTATGCTGTATCGTAGCAAAAAGGTATAGGGCACAGGGCCAACGGTCAAGACAGGCACATTAAGCCCTAAACAGTGAAAAGGGCAATATTCATTCATTCAGCCAACACTAATTGAGCACTTCCAGCACGGTATAGGCGCCTGCCAAGTGCTGCAAAGGTGACCATGGAAGACAGTCATGCTGTGACTATCACAAGGACAGAGGTGGGGATGGGACGTGGTTAATAAGTTTAGATGACAGTGGGATAGATGTAAGGAGGTGAGTGGATGCTGTGACTCCTGGTGAAGGCCACCACCAAGCAAAGACAGTGGTAGCCAGGCCAGGCCAGGCCAGTTCAGGAAATCTTTAGCAAGCTCACTTGGCTAAAATGGAAAGCTATTGCTTTTAACAATCAAATATGTTCTTTGCTCTTTTGTTCATTCATTCATTCATATATTCAATAAACTATTTGTTGAGTACTTATTAAGTATATTGGGATACAAACCTGGACAGGACTCACTATGCCTTTACTATTTTTATTAATAATTTCATTTATTACTCTCCATTTATATAGCAGGTACTGTTGTAGGCTCTGTACATATATTCATCACTAATTCTCACAAAAATACAATGAAATAAGTATTATTCTCCTCATTTTATAGAAGACAAAATTGACACTTAGAGATGTTTTAATAATGTTTTGAAAATCACAAAGGCCCCTGTGTGAGGGAGTCGGGATTTGAATCCAGATCATCTGTCTCCAGAGTCTGTGCCCTTAACCATCATTATTCAGCTTCCTAAGAATTCGTTAAATGAAGGTTAAACATTTTGTTAAGTGTTAAATGATCTTTAGTGATATCTCAGCTCTAACCAATGAAATCACAAAAAAGTAGTATATACTGTTTTTGGAAATTCCTTCTACAGGTAAGTCAAGAATCTGTATCCCTTTCCTTCCTCCTATAGATCATTATTTTATGTGACAACTTTAGTCTTTCTACCTTTCTCCAGTTAGTAGAGGCTCTAGGGTGGCGCAAATGGTTAAGCACTCGACTACTGGCTGAAAAGTTGGCAGTTGGAGCCCGCCCACAGGTTCATCGAAAGATAGGCCTGGAGATCCGCTTCCGAAAGATTCCAGCCTGGAAAACCCTGTGGAGCAGTTCTACTCTGCACACGTGGGGTCGCCATGAGGCAGAGTCAACTTGAGAGCAACTAACGAACAAACGAGTCGGTGCATTCGGATGGTATTTGACAGTTGGGGACGGGAGGGGAGGGGGAGTTAGGTGATAGCTCCTGAAGTTTTGTGGCATGATATTTTAATCATCGTCTCAAAGACAAGCCTACATAGCAGAGGATCATTAACTAGATGACTGTGAAAGGTGTGAAAGGCTTCAATTACACGTTAATTCACTAACATGATCCAAAATGGAAAGATACATAAGATACAGTTTTCTGTCTGCATTCTGAGCTTCTCTTATTCCTCAACTAACCAGAAAATGTAGGGAAATATGCAGAGAACATAGAAAATCTTGTCTAAGGGGCTACAGCCAAAACAGGCAGTCTACCCTCGAATGCGTAAGAATAGTGTTTCTCTATCCCTGCTTGTCAATAAAGCCCAGAGCTTGTTCTTGTTTTATATTCACAGTTTCCCTTCCTGCTGTTCTTTCCTAGTGTTTTTTAGTCTTTTCTTTACTTGGGGGGGTGGAAAGAGGAGACAGTGGGATTTCCAAGTAGGTGGCCACAACATGAGGAAGAAATGACCCAACCCCACTGCCACGGAGTCGATTCTGACTATAGCGACCCTATAGGACAGAGCAGACCTGCCCCGTAAGGTTTCCAAGGCTGGAAATCTTTACGGAAGCAGACTGCCACATCATTCTCCTGTGGAGCAGCTGCGGGGTTTGAACCGCCTACCTTTGGGTTACAGCCAAGCACTTAACCACTGCACCACCGGACCGCCTTATGAGGAAATGAATACACCTAATAATCCCAAAGGTGGCTGCCTAAATATTTGGCAGACTACTTATATCCTTAAGCTGTTACATTTTCAAGGATTTTGCAAATTCAAGGAAAGAGCACATCCACCCCAACTTTAGACTCTCGTCAGGGCTGCAGCGATGAAGTCCAGATGTTATAACTTAGCCATGTTTTTGTGACTTTCACGTACTTGCTGCCTTTGTTTGTGTTTTTTCAAGACTCTAATTTTTAATATATGAAGGTTGTTGGAGAAAGGGCGAAGACTAAATTAGCATATGGCATTGACCCAGGGTAACTGACTTCCTCGTCTTCCTAAGCCCACTTTGAGGGCATCACAGGATGTGCAACCTGTGGGAAGACAGATCCGGGGCACACTCCTAGAACAGCCCATTCAGTTGGTGTTTTCAGTTAATACCAGTCCTGTAATTTATTAAGTCTTTTAGATTAAATTTGTTGCAGGAAGGAAACAGGAAAAGGAACGAAATCAATAGTAAAGACTTCAAACTTGTGTAGTTGTTTTTCTTTCAACCTTAATTCAGTTACACACGTGCACACAATGTGTATTGCTCTGTTGTTGTTAGTTGCTGTTCAGTCAACTCTGACTCTTGGTGACCTTAAGTGTAACAGAACAAAGCGTTGTCTGGTCCTGCGCCGTCTTCATGATCATTGGCGTGTTTGAGTTCATTGTTGCCACTATTGTGTAGTGCCTTCCGACCTAGGGGGCTCATCTTCCAGCATTATATTGGACATTATTCTGTTGTGATCCATTGTGTCTTCATTAGCTAATGTTCTAGAGAAGATCTCCAGGCCTTTCTTCCTAGTCTGTCTTAGTCTGGAAGCTCCACTGAAACCTGTCCACCATGGGTGATACTGATGGTATTTGAAATACCAGTGGCATAGCTTCCAGCATCATAGCAACATGCAAGCCACCACAGTATGACAAACTGACAATCAGGGGGTGGTTATTGCTCTAGAGAAGGAGACTCACTATTCCACACAAGTACAACCATGCTGGAGCAGATCCATGTTGCAGTGAGCATCCTAAGAGCAGTTTGAGAAATCCGTTGTTACTCTCTGACATCCATGCCAAGAAACTATGAAAATTCCCAGTAACAATTTCTCCTTCAAAACCCATTTTAGATCTCTGTTCATTAATTTATCTAAAATATTCGCATGGTTGTTCATATTTGTAACATATTTACCATATATTACACAGATAATGCCCACCTTCTACATTTGTTGGCCAACCACTCCCTCCCTTCCCCCCGCACCCCGAGGTATTTTCACAAGGGCTGCCATGCCAGTTTTTTTTTACATGTTGCTGTAAAAAAAAAAAAGTAGCATAGGGTGCTGACAAAAATACCTCGCAGGGATAGGGAGCGGTTGGCAAACAAACATAGAAGGCATGAGTTATTTGTGTAAAAATGTGGTAATCTCTTATGCTAACAGAGCCCTGGTGGCTTAAGAGTTTAGTGGTTAAGAGCTCAGGCTGCTCACCCAAAGGTCGACAGTTTGAGTCCACCAGCCGCTCCTTGGAAACTACGGCATCGAAATCAGCTTGACTGCAACGAGTTTGGGTTTTTTTTTTTTGCTTTTTTTTTTTTTGTTGTTTATGCTAATGAATCCAGATGAGTTCCAAACACTTTATTATTTGTTTATAGTTCAGCTGTAGTTTTAATCTGAAACTACTCTTAGACGCTTATAGAAGTTAATCAAGTTCTGTTCTATTATTACAAGGTTTAGGAAATATGTCATATGATAGCTCCCCATCTCCTTAAGTCCTTTAGATGACTTTCTGTGGACCTTTTTAGGTTCGTTACGATGTCTTTTAAACTGCACACCCTACTTTAACAGTGAACATATGTGTTCTGTATATACGGGGAATTACCTTTCTGGTTTTGGTTCCACATCATACTTACCGTTTTCTAGATATAAGTCCTGAGCCTTGAGAGAAGTGTGATCAAGAGACTCTTTTTACCCCCTTTCTTGTGCCATTACTGATTGGTCAGAGACCACGATAGGACAGTGGGACAATTCTTTGGAACTTCACATAAAATGTTGATTCCTCCTTCTTTAGGATAAACCTTCAAATATTGGAAAGCAAAAAAAAAAGATATCCTCTTAGCAACAGGATGTACCTCCTAATAATTTTAGCATTTTCTTACTGGGCAAGGTTTGAAGGTCTCTAAATAGCCTCTCCTAGATGCCTTCTAGTTTGTTAATAGCCCTCTTTGTGAAATAAAATATTCCACATCTTCTCTGAGTGAGGTAGGATGTGGTAGGGTTCTTTCTTCCTTTGTTCGGGGTCATAGGACATAATTAACTCAATCTCTAATTGCAGTATGTTTGTTTTGTTTTTTATCGCCAGCACCATACTGAAATCCATTTAAGCTTATGATCCCCTATAAGTAAGGAGTCATTTTAACATGAACTAGAATTCTCGGTTCTTCCCTCTTGTGAGCAGAGGAGTTCTTTTCTTTTTTTTTAAGCCTAAATTTAGAGCTGGCATTTATCCCACTTAAACGTACTCTTGTTCATTTTATATACACCTCCTCCTACCCGTCATTCCAGCCTATTGAGGTAATTCTGAGACCTTATCATTTCATATATTAGCTTTGCTTTCAACTTTGTGACACCATAGACTTTATAAGCATGCCACTTAGACTATCAATAAAGTCACTGGAAAAAAAATATTTAGGACAAGAGCAATGACAAATTTAGAAATCTCTCTCCACGTCCATATCCATTTAAAAATCAGTGCCCTTCAAGGTCAGTTGCTTAGTCAAAATATGACTCTGTCCAATTGTTCCATTACCCATCCAGTCTACAAGAATATCACAAAATCTTTGTTAAATGCTTTGCGGGTATCAGAAGGCATGCCATTTCCCTGGTATAGTGGTTTAATCATTTCATAAAGGGGAATATGTGCATTATTAAGAATTGTTTTTGTCTCTAATTCTTGCATGTTTCAATATTTTTAACCTAACTATATGTCAGTAACTATTATTATACCTTGTATTTGTGTAGGGCTTTACACGCTTTACAAACAACCTTAAACATAATTCACCTTCATGGAATCCTTTCAAATAGGTTGCAAAGACCTATGTTATCATCCCTATCTTACAGATGAGGAAACTAATGCTCAGAGAGGTGTCTAAAATCACACCTCATGATTTCAAGCTTACTTTTCCTTCCATGGCATCACAACAGGGAGGATTTAGTTACATTCTATATATATTGTTAGGAGTTCAGTGAATATTTTTGAATGGATGGATAGATGGATAAATTTTTCAAAAAGTCCTCGTATTGAAGGACTTTGCCACACAGGATTTTGCCATTTAAAACACAGAGAAAATTCCTGCAAGACCAAAAAATAGGTAATATACTATTTGAGTTAATTATTGCATTACAGCAATAAGAACTAATCTTGTAAATACATAAAATAGTTTTTTATTGTTGTTATTTTCTTGTGGCTGTAGATTTGTGTCTACAGTGATTAGAATTATTTATCAAATCCTGTTCTACAGATTGGTGCCAATCCAGGGTGAAATTTTCAATGATCTGCAACAAAATGAGAAAAAATAAGGGCAGCATACTAAATGTTTTATGATATTTAATTTATTCAATGTAAATCGTTGTGCTTTATTCTTACCTTTTTGTTGTTGCTGTTAAAATACTCTCACTTTTATGAAATTATGGAGATGATAGTTGTTGGTTTGGGGTGATATGGATTAATGCATTTACTTAGGAAAAGAAAAGTCAGCCATCCAGTCCTCTACCCATAATAGTTTGTAAATTTCGATAATGTATATGGCCTCCAAAAGTCTAGAGGTCATGGGAGGAGAACACGTGAGTGAAGAGATGATGTGTTGGTGAGCTGACTTCAGCAATGAGAACTCTGTGAACTAGGAAGAACCAGCCAACATCTTGGCAGAAGCTTGGTGACACAGATGGGAACAATATTGTTCTGGCTGGGAGTTGCAATACGTTGGGTCAAAAATGCTCAACTTATATTAAAGCAATAAAGATGCAATTTGAACAGAGGAGAGTTATTTAACAGAACTTTATGTGGAAACCTTCATTCAACAGACATTTATTGATCCTCTCCCGTGTGCCACATATTGTGCCAGGCAGTGGGGACACCACAAGGAACATGAGCCATGCCATGCTCTGGAGGGTCTCATGGTCTAGTCCTCCAGCTGAGTAAGAAGAGCACAGTGGTACAAGTGCACACAAAGTCCCAAAGTGACCCAAGAGCGAGGCCCTAGCCCAGCCTGGAGGCAGGCAAAGATTTTCAGGGAGAGCGGATGGCAAGTAGTGACACCAGAAGTAACCAAGTGTGTGGACGAAGTGGTGACAGCAGTGCTGATTCATCATTTTGAGACATTGGCCTGAGAAGGAAAAGGAAGAGTAAATGGGGTAGTTTGGGATGGGAAAGAATTGGCTTGAGTTTAATATTCTTTGAATTTTCGTTCATTGTTTTTTTTACTTTGGTTTGGGTTGTTTGTTTTTTTATCAGGCTGGTGAGACTTGAACATTTGTTTAAGCTGACGGAATGCAAAAAAAAAAAAGAAGAAGAAGAAAACTGGTTGAAAATTTGAGAAAGGGGGGAGAAAATTGCTGAAGCAGTAATTCCAAAGACTGGGTAAAAGGCAAAAGTAAAGGGATTTGTGGCTAAGAAGAAGGCACCACCCACCGGAGACTGACTAAAATGAGGTGGAGATGGTCATGGCGTTAGATAACTTGGTAAGGAGTGGCTGGGAAGCTGAGATAGATCAATGTAGTCTGCTAAAAATGAGCCAGAGCTTGAGGTGGATGGGAAAAGCTTAGGAAAAGGGAGAGGGAGAAGTCAGAGAATGAGTCAAAGAGCCACACACAGGTCAGGGAGCTTGAGCTGGTAATGGCTCCTATCTGCAAAGCTGGGAGATTTTCTCCATCGGTAATTGGCCACCACAGGGAGGGAAAAAGAGAAGGTGAATTGAAGCTTTAATTCAGTGTGGAGGTTTTCCTGTTGAGGTCACTGAGAAAAAAGGATACCAGAGAAGTGAGGGTATGGGTCAGAGAGTAATGAGTAAAGCCCGGGCCGTTGGAGGGAGAGAGATAGGATAGAAGGTTAAGATCAGAATGAAGCATTAGAGTTGAAGACTTCTGATGGTGCAGCATAGATGATGAAAAGATGCAGGTTGTAGTCCAGTGGTGGACTTGGAATTGCAAAGTTACAGTGTGTCTGGGTTGTCTGTGGGGACTTTCCCTCCCCTGGTGAAGCTGTCAGAGTTGGAGTGGAGAGGAAGGGTGTACACTTGAATGAATAAGGAGGAGCAGCAGGAGACTGAGCTGATGATACAGAGCTGATGGCTCCAGCTTTGAAAGGTATGGGAGAATAGGGATTGGGAAACAGCATCTCAAAGTCAGAGAATTTCTCTTCCAGCATCCTAATTTGATGGTGCACAGAAGCGAGAAAAGAGGTACCCTAGGGAGATCCAGGTTTCCGCTAGGACAGGAAGTGAAGAAACTGGTAAAAACCTTGGGGACACAGGAGAGCATGTTCACAATGAAGTGAGGCACAGGGGAAAGGGCTGGGAGGAGAGTGTAAGCAAGGAGACAGGAAGGAGGAAGTGCTGGGCAACACCATGTCTGAGGTGGCTCAAGTACCTATGGGTACCTGCTCTGTGCAAGACACACAGCAATGACCAGGACAAAGCAGGTCCCTGCCCTCCTGGCCTTTACAATACCAAATGTTAATACCAAACATTACCTGGTGTACATAACATAACAATACCAAGTCTGGCTTAGAGACTCAGGATTACAGAGAGGAGAGGTGTGGTCTAAAGTGACTGTAGAACTACAGTGAGCATGTACATCTTATTAACGTCACCATAAACTACATCCCACTAAAATGAATGCAGACCAGAAAGTGCTGATGCTTTTAGCTTTGAGCAACTGTAGATAGTGCTAGGAGCCCTGGTGAGGCAGTGGTTAAGAGCTCAGCTGCTAACCAAAAGATCAGCATTTCTAACCCACCAACTGCTCCTTGGAAACCCTACAGGGCAGATCTACTCTGTCTTTATAGGGTTGCTATGAGTCACAGCCAAGTCAATGGCAACAGGTTTGGTTTGGTTTGGTTAGATAGTGCTGTGGGGCTACAATATTAATCAAATATCACATAGTTTGGTTAGAAAGTTATCCTAGCATCATTGTGAGCCTTAATGATAATCAACCTTAAAGATAAAGTAGGTCTATTCTTTGCACTTGTTTGATGATATTTCCAACATATCTTCAAAGTCAGACATTTGCTCTATATTGAGCTCATGTACAGCATTGCGGTTACGAGAAGCAGCAATCATATGGCAGGCAGTTAAGAACATGGAGCTTGGAGACAGACTGCTGGGGTTTGAACTCCCATTGGGCCACCTACAATGTGGCTAACTATGGACAGGCTATTTAACCTGTCTGTGCCTTAGTATCCTCATCTGTAAAACGAGGTGATGTCAATATATCCACCACATAAGACTGTTGTGAGGGTGAAATGAATGGCTACAAACAAAGCATTTAGAAAGCTGTCTGGCAAGTTGTAAGTGCCAAGTACATGGTGACTGTTGCTGTCATTGTATATGGCGCACCCACTCTCTGAAAGGTATTATACCTTCTTTGTGGACCCTGCTTGGCAATGTACTGGCTATACTAGCTTTGCAATTGTAATTCTGACCTAGTAACAACTGTGCCAGATTGCACAAGCAGATAGTAATGTCTGGCAGGACCTGATGTTTTCACTGTTAATGGGACAACTGGAACTGACTTTTCCTTGGCGCTCAACCAAAGAATGAGTTCTCACCATCATTTCAGCAATAAGTGTCTCTCTTGTCTCTGTGTTTTTGGTAGTCGCATATTAAATATTTGTAAAAAGCAACTTATTTCTTTATGAGCAATAGGTGAAATGCCTCACCGTGTGGTTAAGGACACGGGATATCTAGATGGTATGCTTGTTAACAGAGGAGTCTGTTTCTGCCTGTGTTTGGAAGAGACACTCAGTCTGGGTTTTGTTCATCACAGTTTTGCAATCAAGGGTCACTTCTAGGTGGGGCATTGCACTGACAACAGAACAAGAATGAACAGTATTTATGATCTAAGGATGGCATGCATTGATCACGTGACACTGATTTATTCATTCAACAAAGGTTATAAATATGTCTCGGGCACTGTGCTAGACCCCAGGACCCAGCTTTACCCCGTAGACTATCTCCAGCTATTTAAATACGAAATCAGATAAATGTGATAAAGAAATAGTGAGGCAATGGTATGCGAGTGGGTGTTGGGAGATGGAATGTGGTCATGTAAAAAAAAAAGGAAAAAAGTCATTGGACTTACTATCCCTCTGTGTGTATCTTTATTAGGAACCTGGCTGGAGACTGGCTGGAAACGGACAGCTGTCTGTGCATTCTCTGGTCAACAGTATTTCTGGGTGGTCTTCATTTTCAAATGCTTACTGAGCAGCATCTTTTTCTATTTCAGATGGGAAATGCGTGCACATGTGTGCACATACACACGGCACACATGCGCATGTGCACACACATACACAATCCACAATGCAGCCATATCACTGGATCTACCCAATAAAAGAAAAAAGCGCTGTATACATTGAAACATTAATAAATCCACTCTACACTAACAATGTTGCCACTGTCATCTTCACTTCTAATTTCTCTTACTTATGGGGCCCCCTGCTAAATTGTTACCTGCTAATGCAACGTCTAAGATATTTAAAAGGCATGCTTTCAGGATTTTGGAATCAAAGTTACTTTTTCCCCCCCAATGAAAAAATATTCCATAAATGACAATGTGCCTCTAACCTCACTTTCTTTTATTAGACGTCATTGCAAACAGCCTCTAAAAATCTCATTCGCAGGCAGAAGCGTTACTGGGCTCCATAAGCCCACTCAATCACTTTCTCTTATCATTACGCCTTCTCAGGACCACCACCCCTGTTCCAGTCTTAGCCCCTTCCTTCCTCAGCCTGTTCAAAGTGTTATTTAAAGCGTTTGAAAGTGTTTTACATCCATCTGAATAACTTCTGATGATGAAGGTGTTCTCTATAATCCTTAGTCACTAATATATTGCTGAAATGATGGCAAGAACTCACTTAGCTTTAAGTTTCTCTAAAAAAAAAAAAAAAAAAATGTCCCGGAGACAAAAATTTGAGTGGGAGTAGTTTGTTTAGGAGGTGTCCCACGGAAGCACCGTGAAAGAATGAGGAACTGAGATCTGGCAGGGAGAACAGTCCATGAGAGGTTTGCTAATCCATGGTCTGCCTCCTCGGTGTGCGTTCAGGTTACTATTGCTACGTGACCACCCTCGGTGGATTGAATAGCAGCCCCCAAAAGACGAGTCCTGCCTGAACCTCAGAATGTAATCTTATTTGGAATAAGGGTCTTTGGAGTTGTAGCTAAGGTAAGGATCTCAAGATGAAATCACCCTGGATTACGATGAGCCTTAAATCCAATGGCAAGTGTTCTTATACCCACTGCCATCAAGTCGATTCTGACTCATAGTAACCCCATAGGGTTTCCAAGGCTGTAAATCTCTATGGAAGCGGACTGCTGCATCTTTCTCTCACAAAGCTGCTGGTGGTTTCGAACCGCCAACCTTTCACTTACAGTCAATCTCTTCAACCATAAGAGACAGAGAAGAAGACACACAGAGACATAGGGAAGACGGCCACGTGAAGACAGAGGCGAAGATCAGAGTTATGATGTCAGGGCAGCCCGGAGCCACCGGAAGCTGGAAGAGACAAGCAAGTACTCTCCCCAGGAGCCTTCAGAGGGAGCAAGGCCCTGCTGACACTTTAGTTTTAACTTCTGGCCTCCAGAACTGTGAGAGAATAAATTTGTGTTGTTTTGAGTCATCCAATTTACGAAAATCTGTTACAACAGCCCTAGAAAACTAACGTTGTTGGTATTGGTAGCTGCCATCAAGTCGATTCCGATTCATGGCAACCCCACGTGTTTCAGAGTAGAACTGCTCCACAGGGTTTTCAGGACCGTGACCTTTGAGAAGCAGATCACCAGGTTTGTTTCCCGAGGTGCCTCTAGGTGGATTCAGACCTCCAGCCTTTCAGCCAGTAGTCGAAAACGTAACCATTTGCGCCACCCAGGGACTCCTGGGAAACTATTACACCGCCCAAAAGCTTAGTGGTATAAAACAACCCTTTATTATGCTCTCAGATTCTGTGGTCAGATTAAGATGGGCACAAAGGGGGTCTTCTCCACAATGTCTGGGACCTCAGTTTCAAAGGCTGAGGTGACTCTTTTTTTTTTATTATTTTATTTTTGTGGTTGTTGTTGAGAAGGTACACCAGTTTGACAATTTGTCCGTGTACAATTCAGTGATGTTGATTACCGGCTTTTCTGAATGTTGCTCACCCATTAGCATAAACTGTCTGCCTCCTAAGTTTCCGATCTCATCCTTCCAATTGCTATTGTCAATTTGATCCCATGTAGACAGGTCTTAAAAGAGCACAATGCTCAAGACAGACATTCTTTGACTGTTGACAGCTAGGGACTGGAATCACCAAGCCGTTTCTTCATTCAGACCTGGTGGTTGATACTGGGCTTCAGGCAGGGCTCAACAGAGCACATCTACATGGCCATCCACATGGCTTGGGCTCCCTCACTGCATGGCAGCCTCAGGCGAGCCAGACTCCTTACAAGCTGAAACATGGCTAAAATAACGAAGGCGCCAGACACAAGGCCAAGTGGCATCGCTCTTTCTGACATAGCCTTAGAAGTCACACAGCCACATTCTACTGGTTACAAGCACGTGATCATCCTTAAAGGGGAGAAAAAAAATAGATTTCATCTCTCAATGGAGGTAATATCTAAAAATTTCCAGACTTTTTTCTAAAAAACAAAACACAAATCCACACAGTGTAGGCACCCCTCTCCCTTCTTGACTGACATCATCAAGGGGAGGGAAGCGAGGTGGGAGGAAAATGAATTAGCAGATAATTTTAAAAAAAAGAAAAAAGAAAAGCCATTGCTGTCAAGTTGATTCCAACTCATAGTGACCCTATAGAACAGAGTAGAAGTGCCCCATAGGGTTTCCAAGGAGCGGCTGGTGGATTCAAACTGCTGACCTCTTGGTTAGCAGCCTGAGCTCTTAACCACTACACTGCCAGGGCTCCAGCAGATAACGGCAATATAATAAATATACAGGTGATGAGAAACAAGCATGCAGTAGGAGTAATATAATCACAGAGGGAGGTCACTTAACCTAGTCATAAGGTTCAGGGAAGGTTGATTAGGGTCCAGCAGGTGAAGAAAGGTGAGCAGGAGAATACAGCAGAAGGACTAAGACCAGCAGCTTGGTGTGTGCAGTTTGGTATTACCAAAATGTAATGAGGAAGGTGGACACTGGCAGATGAAGGTGGAGAGAAAGCTCGGGAAGAGTCTTCAATGTCACCCTAAGAAGCATGGAGTTTATTTTAGGTAGCAGAGTCATTGCAAGAGTCCAGGAGAAAGATTATGAGGGCCAGAAGGAAGTATAGAAAACTATTGCCATCGAGTCGATTCCGACTCTTAGTGACCCCATAGGACACAGTAGAACTGCCCTATAGGATTTCCAAGGCTGTAATCTTTATGGAAGCAGACTGCCACGTCTTTCTCCCGTGAAGAGGCTGGTGAGTTTGAACCGCCGACCTTTGGTTAGCAGCTGAGCACTTAACCACTGCACCCCTAGAAGGAAGTGTAGGCTGAGCTAAACAGAAGGCAATGGATTTCAGAAGTATGCTTAGAAAGTAAAGTAATTAGTACCTGGGAATTCACTGGATGTGTAGAGTGTACAAAAGGAACAAATGTAATCTTACCATCAGGTCCTTATCTTGGATGCTTGGAGGACTGGTGCTTCCACTGAGATGAAAAACATCAGGAGAGAAACAGGTTAGGGCAGAAGTGCTGAGTATGAGGTGGCTGTAGAACATGCAGGGGCACATGTCAGCAGGCAAGTGTACCTGGGAGTCTAAACTTGGGGAGAAAATAGGGCCAGAGATATCAATTTCAGAGTCATTGACAAACAGGAGAAAGGATGATATCGCCCAAGAAGAACATGTGGAAAGCTAGAGCAGCTCTCTTGGCGCCAAGGATACAGAAGTAGCCAGTAACCTGAAATAGTTCACACTTACCTCAATTTCTCGATGATGAGGAAGACAGAGTTATCTGTTGAGAAATGGTGGCACCCTAATACCAAAAACAATTTTTTAAGATATTAACAGAGAAATAACATTAAAATATGAATTGCGGCTCACGAAAAAAGAAAAAAAAGTTCTATCTTTACTGTGTAGTCTTTGTAATTATTTCTGGTGTTCACATGCCCGCCACTTGTACTCTGTAACTCTAACTCTGTGTCTCATTCACTAAATAGGTGAAAACGTGGCTAAGAATGTGTTTAGGGTCATACAGTCCATACTCTCAGTCCCATCACTGTTGAGTCCAGTTCCTTTCTGATTAACACACACATTGATTCATCACTATGCAAAAAAATCGTTAGTGGTTTCCTAATTTAAGCTTTCATAGATTGAAACACCTGTATAAACCAGATTGTTGTTGTTGGGTGCTGTTGAGTTGTTTCCAACTCATAGCCACCCTGTGTACAACAGAATGAAACACTGCCCGGTCCTGCACCATCCTTACAACCGTTGTTAGCTTGAGCCCACTGTTGCAGCCACTATGTCAGTCCATCTCCTTGAGGGTCTCCCTCTTTTTCACTGACCCTCTACTTTACCAAGCATGATGTCCTTCTCCAGGGACTGGTCCCTCCTGACAACATGTCTAAAGTATGTCCTTGCTTCTAAGGAGCATTCTGGCTGTACTTCTTCCAAGACAGATTTGTTTGTTCTTCTGGCAGTCCGTGGTATATTCAATATACTTCGCCAACACCATAAAAGAGTTTTTGGGTGGAGAGAAGGTTTTTAATCCTTTTCTTTTTCCTTGATGTTTAGTATTCATTTCTCCAAAACATACCAACAATCTGCATTTGTGTATCAGTAGAAGAGTTTACAAGAGATGATAGATATCAGGCTCCTTCTGAAAAACATCAGTACTGTATGCGGTCTGAACCACAATGAATTCAGAATACTGATGTTCCGTCTTACAAGAGGAATGAGCAGGGGAACAGGGTGGAGGACCAAGAAGGCAAGATGAACAAGCCTTTCACATAAGCACATTTCCTTACTCAACAGATACTAACAGTACAGTTCCTGTCATGTAGGAGTGCACAAGTTGTTGTTGGTTTTTTTTTTTTTTTTTTTTTTTTAAACCTGGAAAAGAACCCTCTTAGTTAAAAGAATTGGGAACCACTGCTTTAGATAATCCTAATCCATGGATAATCCCCACAACTGTCTTCCATGGCTTCAATTGCCTTCCCCAACAAAGCCCCCATCAGCGCTCCTAACTGTGACCCAAATGGACAGATCTGAGTTTTACCCCTCCTAATGAAGCGTGGTAAATGACCAAAAGGCAGGCTGCTAAAAGAGAAAATGAAAGGAACCCAAGACCTGGATATTCCAAGCTGACTAATTGGCCCCTGAAAGATGGTAAGTGGTCTGCTAATGCCTCTGGCTTCCTAACAGGACAGCGGGGAGTCCATGGAAGAATACCTCACCAGCTGGGGGCTCCGCCAGTTGAAACAACTGAAAGCTTTTCTTCACAGTGTTACTTTGCCTTTTAGAGGATTTAGAGGAGGGAAGGAAGGAGAAAAGGCTGTGTTATGTCTTCATTGCTGCATTCATAGAGACCCTTGCCAATATATTAACTGTTGGGATATCTTCCTTTTGTGGTCTAGAATGTAACCTGATTCAGAATATCAAAAAAGAAAAAAAGGAATAAATAAATAAAGGTATAATGAACTTGGAGCCCTGGTGGCACAGCTACAGCTGCTAACCAAAAGGCCGGCAGTTCGAATCCACCAGCTGCTCCTTGGAAACCCTATGGGGCAGTTCCAGTTTGTCCTGTAGGGTCAGTGTGAATCGGAATTGACTTGATGGCAACGAGTTATGATGAGCTTAAAAGCCAGAAACCAGAGGAAAAAGAAAAAGGTAGCCCAGATGAAGTTTCATACCTGGGACATTGCTTCTAGCGTCAGCAATATGCCGACAGATGGTGGACAGGTGTCAGTGGAGCATTCAGACTAAGACAGACTAGGAAGAAGGGTCTGGTGATCTTATTCCAAAAATTAGCCAGTGAAAACCTAATGGATCAAAACAGAACATTGTCCAACTCGCTTGCTTTGGACATGTCATCAGGAGGGATCAATCGCTGAAAGAGGACATCACGTTTGGTGAAGCAGAGGACCACGTAGAACGAGGGAGGCCCTGGTGAGGTGGATTGGCACAGTGGTGCAAGGATGGACTCCAACGTGCCGATTGGGAGGACAGCTCAGGGCCAGGCCACATTCGTTTCAGTTGTACATAAGGTCGCCATGGGTCGGAGCTGACTGGACAACAATTAACAACTACAATGAACCAGGTTGAAAACTTCAGCGAAGGAAAACTTGCTTATACATGCGATACTGCCTCCCGCAGGTTCCCAGTAAAGGTGGTTACAGGATATTTGCCTAATAATACCCTCCTAAGTGGCCTTTTCTTAACTCTCAGTTGAAGACACTTCTGATCTCTTTGGGTGATTTCTAAGCATTTGCTTTTATTTCAGGTGAAGAGAAGTTCAAAGTGTTCATGCAGGGATATTAGAAGCCCACAATTTGACCCTTCGAAGCCCCCATTGAAGTGAAATAATTCTCAATAGACATTGAGTCCTTGCAGAAATAACTCGGGTGTATAAAACCGCACCTGTCTTTTCTTTTCTCTCCAGCTGTCTCCCTCTCTCCTCACAGATTTCTGCTCCCTTTCTTCCAACCCCTTTTTTGGCCTTCTGTGTCCCTCCCTGCACCTCTCCTCCCATTTTGGAGCCCTTGGTGGTGTAGTGGTTAAGAGCTATGGCTGCTAACCAAAAGGTTGGCAGTTCAAATCCACCAGCCACTCCTTGGAAACCTTTTGGGGCAGCTCTACTCTGCCCTATAGGAGTGCTATGAGTCGGAATCGACTCAATGGCAATGGGTTTGTTGGGTTTTTTTGGTCCCCGCTTCTCTGCCTCCTAAGTTTGATTAGAAAAGAGAGCCTAATGCTACCCAAACATTAATCACAGTTTAATACTTTGCAACCTGAACCCCACTCACCTGTTGATAGTGGAAACAAACTGCCCAGGATCTGTGCTGGTGATACACGTCTCCGTGAAAGTCTCCAATCTTATACACTTAGGATTTATCCCCATTCAGAGTGAAGATATTATTCAAATTTGAGTAGAAATTGGCTATTAATAACTTTATTAACCAAAGTTTGCTAGAAATATTGCCAAGTAACTATTGCCTCCATTTCCCCTGGCAAAGTTAATAACGCCTTAAGGAAGACAAGGTGACGTTCGCTTAACACTGATGACCATCATTTTTGTGTGCCTTTGAACTGCCCAGCCCTTCCTTCACCTCTGAACCTTGGTTAAGCCTCTTACTTTTTCTAAAGCCTCTGTGGTTTAGGGTGGCACAGTGGTTGAGAGCTACAGTGAGCTACAGCTGCAAAGGTCAGCAGTTCGAATCCACCAGCCGCTCCTTGGAAACCCTATGGAGCAGTTCTACCCTGTCCTATAGGGTTGGCTATCCGTCAGAATCGACTTGACAGCAGTGGATTTTGCTGTGGGAAAAGAGCAAGTACAGTCTGGTAAACTACACAGAGATATGCCTGGGACTCCAGATACAAGTTTCAGTTGAGGTGAAAATTCCATAGTAGGCTGAAGTTTGTTCCTTTGAAAGTTTCCATAAAGGGCTAAGTGAAAAAGTCTCCCTAATCTTGTTCCCATGTGTCCACTGTGAACGTGAAGATTAAGATCATTTATGTTTAGAGAGCCCTGCAGCCACTCAGATGCCTCGTCAGGCGGGAGGATGAAGGGATGCGCTCATGTTTATCGCTGGCACCAGAACAAGCATTGCAGAAATGCAGGCCGCTTGGCTTCCCTCCCAAACTCTGCTTTCTCTCCCCACTGACTTTAAGCCACTTTGTAAGCTGTTTTGTTGTTTGGAGAGTGCATTACTCTCTGGGCTACAATTCTACAGGAGCCAATATTCTAACACGCTTCTTCTGGAAACCTTCCCGTCCCTAATACTAATGTTCCCTGAACCTCCCTGGATTCTCTTTTGAAGTAGGAGAACATGGCACAGGCCTGAGACTGCGTATCAGGACTGTTTCCCTCGAGGCCTATGTGCATGTGTGCGTGTGCATATGTGTATGTCTGAGCTGGTTCCTTGTTTAGCTGGTCGCTTAGAGCACGGTATAATGTTGGCCAGGATCCTGGATTCTGTGCCTAGACACTTCACACCAACGAAGACTGCTTCACAGCCACAGAGCCAAGCTGTATCCCTGACCAGTCATTTGGCCATTATGTGCTTATGATCGGGAAGAGAGGATGGGACGGCAAAGGTAAGGCCCTAGCCTGGCTGTTCTGCCAGCCTCCCCTACCAGCCTCAACACTCTGCTTCCGTTAACCAAGCGGTTGCCATCCAGTCTCTTCCAACTCATGGCGACGCCATGCGTGTCAGACTAGAACTGTCCAGCATAGCCGTTTTTGGTGGCTAATTTTTTGGAAGCAGCTCACCAGACCTTTCTTCTGAGGTACCTCTGGGTGCACTGGAACCTCCTTTGGTTAACAGCTGAGCGCGTGGACCATCTGCACCACCCAGGGGCTCCGTTGCCTCAGTTACCCCAGCCTTTTCACTATTCCCCACACAGCTACAGGAAGTCCTCTCTGTGCCTTTGCCTAAGCAGCCCTCCCATACTGGAACATTAACCCCACTCTTCTAGGAAGATTTAAATACTGCCTGATTTTCAGTTACGCCTTCACTCTGGGAAGCTGTTTACACAGAACAACAACCTTATAGGTGTTTCTTCACAATGACCACTAGAGGTGGTGCAAACAGTTAAGTGCTCAACTGCTAACTGAAGGGTTGGTGGTTCTAATCCACCCAGAGGCACCTGGAAAGAAAGGCCTGGCAATCTGCTTCCGAAAGGTCACAATCTTGAGAACCCTATGGAGCAGCTCTACTCTGCACACATAGGGTTGCCATGAGTTAGAATTGACTCGATGGCAACAAGTTTGGTTTTATTGGTTAGGTGCTACGGCTGCTAACAAAAAGGTCAGTGGTTTGAATCCACCAGGTGCTCCTTGGAAACTCTATGGGGCGGCTCTACCCTGTCCTATAGGGTCGCTGTGAGTCGGAATGGACTCGACAGCAATGGGTTTGGAGTTTTTGTTTGTTTGTTTTAGTAGGTAGATATTCAGAATCCGCTTGCTCAATCTCCTTTTTATATAAAACAGGAAACCCAGGTGGTTGTGTAGTCAGAGCCTGACGTCAAAATCCCATTATGCTGCCTGTTTTGGTTTGTAGTTTCCAGCTAGACAGCGTGCTCTGAAGGAGGCAGGGGCCTGTCTCCACTTCACTACACTCCTCACGTCACCTGCCGGAGTGCAGTGCACACAGTAGGCTCAGCAACTGCTAGTTCATCTTCTGATTGTTCCAAGGTGAGCACTTCCCCTCCTGCCAGCGCACCTCAAGGAGCATGTCCAACACCTGAGAGGAGTGATGTTTATGAGCTTCCAGGAAAGCAGGCTGAGTCCACTTGCTGGATGTGTAACCCAAGGCCAAACTGGGCAGGATCTGCCCAAGGGCTCCCAGCCAAGGGGACAACTGGGAGCTGAAACCCAGCCTGCTCGCAGAACGCCAAGCCTTGGAGGGGAGCTGACCCACCCTGAGGAAGCGGCTTTTTCCCTAATTTGTTAAAAGGTGCTCATACCTCACTGAGCCTCACACCTGTGGGGGAGGGTGTCCCTGAAGGGGACAAAGGTTCCACGCTGGTTACCAGAGGCTTGAGTATAACAAATGGAGAGAAAGATGATCAAAATCAGTTTGGTGGGCTGATAGAGTTTCATTTTATATTACACAGAGTGTATATCGATTTGTATTTTAGATTTCTTCTAAAAAGATAAAATATATTTATCCATTCATATAAATACATGTTCAGTGATTCGCACCTCATTTCTTATCTTAGAAAGGCCAAATGATTTTCAGAACAACCGCATCCACTCGTTCCCCCTGACTCCTGACAGCTAGAAATGTCTAGCTATAGCTTTGTTTTTCCAGCATCTAAATGTACACATGGGCAAACAAATGCTTTTAGGTAGACATGATCTCATAATATTGATCTCATTATATTTACTTTGATAAATCCACCACTCCCCCAAAAAAACCAAACCTGTTGCCATTGAGTCGATTCTGACTCGTAGCCACCCTATAGGACAGAATAGAACTGTCCCATAGGATTTCCAAGGCTGTAGTCTTCATGGAAGCTGACTGTCACATCTTTCTCCCTCAAAGTAGCTGGTGGGTTTGAACCGCTAACCTTTCAGTTAATAACCAAGCTCTTAACTACTGCGCCACCAGGGCTACAGTTCAATAAACTCATAATAAAAAGTTATAATTATTGCCCTGTACATCCTTTATCTTAAAACATCCAAATGTATTCTTTTTGGATCCACCTCCAAAGCAAATAAAGAAATATTTACCCGTCTCAGAGTTGTAACAAGAATATTGTAGGGCTTTAATATACTTTTTCTAAATCTAAAAATCCATGATTTAATACACTCAAATGCATTACTATTTTCGTTTGTTCACTGTAGACACTATTGTAGGTGATTTTCTGTGAATATGGGCAAAAACTACTGTATAACAAGGTTTGTAGGCTAATTAGTGGGTTAGAGATTTTAAGCTTCAAGTCTGTTTTTTTACGTCAGTTTACGAAGAGGAACAGGTAGAATTTTGTAATCACATCTCCCAGTAGTCAAGGTGCCATAATACCATTCACTGGCATCAGACGACTTGGACTAAGATCGCTAAAAAAGAATTGAACTAATAAATCTAACCTCTGAAATTCACAGAAAATCAAGAATCTGTAACAAGTTTAGGAAAGTAAATGAGACTTACGAAGTCTATCTCCAAAGAAAGAGTTAAACCTTTCTTGATTTGCAAAAGACAACTCTGCCCAAAAACTGCAATAGATCCTGCCTTCAGCATTCTTTTAATCCGCCAGTAGGTTCCTGATTTCTTATGTTTTAAATTCCTTGGAATATATTTTAGATTTATGATAAATAAATTATTAAGAATTTCAAAACTGAGCTCCCTGCTAACTTCAGAAAATGGGTAATATCTTAATTGTAGGGTATTTCTTTTTTCCTAATTTCACTTTGCTCTCTACCACTTCTTCCTGCTTCCTATATTAGTATTTTGTAGAATAAATACCAAAGGTTCCAGTCTTCAAACAATCCTTCTAAAAGCTGATGTCAGCTATCTATGGTCCTTTCTCCTCCATTTTGCTTTAATGGGTGTTTTTTAAGCTGTTAGAAATTAAAGATTACTAAATCCGGAAGCGTATGTGGCAATTTGTCCAAATTAACTTAATATCGTTCCCTGGTGGGGGATGATGAAATGTCTGCCTCCATTTCTTAGGAAATATCCTCCAAAAGGGTGATTTTCTTGGAGAAGATTCAGTCATCTTCCACCTAAAAGAATCTCCAGTTATCCTATGGATTAATTAATTAAGAATCCCTTGTTATCCCATGGATTAATTAATCCCATGGATTCATTCATTTTAGTTTAGGAAGATTTTTCTTTCAATGTGTCATCTATTTCCATTGTACCAGAAAACTGATACGAATTCGCCCCAGAATTACACGCAGTTTCAGATATCACACCTTGAAGAAATATGTCATTCTGAGAGGGTGGAAAAAAGATAACAAGAGTTCGAGATTGTGAATATGCAAATATCCTTTTGGCCTTGAGGAGAAGGCCATACATTCTCTCCACATTTTTCCTTGTATATCCCAAAGGAATAAAACATACCAGCTTTAGATCCAGCTTTTAGCTGTTATTGTCTTACTTGGTGAATACCAAATGTAAATAAAGATCATCTTGACCCTCGACCCATTGAACAGCACTCCATAGTTTAAAAGACATTAGGTACTTGATCTTCATCTATAATATCAGAGGAAATAATGAAGTATACTTCTCCATTAATTGTCTCTCTCCAAGCCTTCCACTACTAATTGGATATGCTAGGAAAAAATACAAGCAAGCACAAATAAGCTTTCATTATTAAACAACTGGAAAAGAATCTGTTACAATAAAAATAACCAAAGGTAACAGCTCTCGGAAATAAACGGACTGCTATTAAAATGCACTACACACTGCTATACAGCTGTTGACACGCTGTAAACAACTGGATTTTCCTTTGGGGAAACATCTGGCTGATGTGATGCAGCCGGTGTTAAATGTACACACATTGCTTTTACGACAGCTCTTTTTATTGCAGTAAATTTGCTAAACTTTACCTTTTCAACATAATGTGCTGTGGTAATCAGTGCTTTGAGTGTGACACATCCAATGATCGCATTGTGTCCCACCTACATAGTCCGAATAACTCATAGCACTTCCAGACAGCCGTCCCAGTGAAGGTGGTTCTTCTAACGCTGCTTCTGAGGGCATGGTGGAGCTAGCCACCTGCAGGCTTTGCCCGTGGTGACGGCCCATCCATGACAGCTTTGCCTGGCTGCCTGGTGAGCCCCTGGCCTCTGCCCAGAATCTTATCTTTCAGCCTCTGTCTTATGGATTCAAACCAACTTTCAGAAATGTCAAATTTATAAAGGCAGCTATGCTGTAGGGCAACGAGCACCAGCTTTGGAGTCACTAAGAATTGGGTTCAAATTCTATCTCAGCTATTTAATAGGAGTGACTGGGGCATGGTACCGCTATGTGTCGAATTGACTCGATGGCAACAGGTTTGGTTTTGGTTTAGGCAAGGTACCAGGGGCTGTAGTGGTTCAATGGTAAAATTCTTGCCTTCCATGTGGGAGACCCAAGTTTGATTCCTGGCCAATGCAGCACATGCACAGCCACCACCCCTCTGTCAGTGGAAGCTTGTATGTTGCTATGATGCTGAACAGGTTTCAGTGGAGCTTCCATACTAAGACTAGGAAGAAAGGCCTGGTGCGTTACTTCCAAAAATCAGCCAGTGGAAACCCTGTGGATCACAAGAGTCCAATCTGCAACCGATCGTGGTGATGGCACAGGACTGGGCAGCATTTCCTTCCATTGTGCACGGAGTTTCCAAGAGTCGGGGCCAATATACTTAACTTTTTGGAATCTCAGTTTTGTTGTTCAGGTCAAAAACAGGCACAGCAATATCTGATTTATAGACTGGTAATGAGGCTTCAATGAGACTACTTATGTGAAGTGCTGACTGCAGTGACTAGGACACAGCCAACGCTCAGGAAATGTTCCCTTCCTTCTCTTCATTTTTCTGAAAGAAGCAGAATAAGAACAGGACTAGACAGACAAGACTAGTCAGAGCTACGGGACCCGGAATTCACACTTGATTATCCATGCCTTTACTCGGAGTCTCAAAATATTTTCTGGTCTAGCTTCTTTTAAAATAATGTGATTTACAAATGAGTTCTTTTGGTTTTTGTTTTTTGAGACACATCTCTCCTTTCTTTGCCAGGATCCCATGCCAAAACAATTCCCGCAAAAATTCAACTTTGCAGCATTCATGTGCCTTATCTGAGTCAATATGGCTTCAAAAATTAATCCATAAAATTCTCCAGTGTTCTTTTGTGCAAATGTGACTTACAAGCTCCATCTTGTTACTATAAGTGACATGTCTGAAAAAGGGACCGAGCAAAGGTATTCTGCCACTTAACAAGTGTTCTCCTGGGTAGAACGTCTTTGCTGTAAGTTGGTATTACTTAGAAGCAGTTCACTTCCTTATTAATCTTTTTCAGATTTCTGTCTATACAGAACTTTTGTTCATAGGATAAGTGTGTTGTAAAATTAACTACACAACCAAAATGCAAGCACTGATTAAAGTGAATTTTAGGACACTAATCGGGATTAGTAAACTGGGATGCTTATGTAAACAGGAAATAGGCTTAAAATAGACCAGTCCTGAGTTAACTAGCTACATGCTAAATGTTTCATTGGAACCTACATTTGTCTTCAACTACTGAAAGCAGGACTACTATCTGGTTTTGAGTTAATTGCATGCTGCTATCAGTTTTTTTTTTTTTTAATACAAATAAATTGTATAAAAAATAACTACAGCATTATTCAAGGCTTCACACTGACTTGTATATACCCCATTATTCTGAAAAAAAAGAAAGAAAAAAAGAAAACATTTATTTGTTATAGCTTGTGAGGGTTGAGACTTTTGAGGGATGCAATGTTATGACGTTAGCCCTAGAGAAAGCCTCACAGAAGCCAGTAGAATTCATCTCTTTGCAACCAAATTCCTAATTCAAGACTCTCTTGCTCTAAGAATGTATGGCATACAAAGGTTGTATTTATTTAATACCAAACAGCTGGATGAAAATGAACGATTCAGGCGTGTCCAAGTATTCAAACACCGTGTTGACAAAATACCTAGATGACAAGCCAAGTTGTTCCACTTTGTTTCGTGTGTTTAAATATTTTATTGAAACTGAAGGAATGTGGTAGAAGTTGAGGTACATATTGGTTGGGAGATTTAGAAGCTTTATTTGACATTCCCATGGAATGCATTCTTATCCCATGCAGATTCCCCTCTATGGAATATATACCATGGTAGGAATAAATATTAAGAATAATATTCAGCCTTTAAAATGTCTTATTTTGTGAGAAGAAATTTTCACTGTGAGGAAAAAAGAAAGCATACTGCAAGTCTATTGAAATTTCTTTCAGATAAAAATAGAAGTAACCAAAAAAACCCATTGCTGTTGAATTTATTCCGACTGATATAGACATGTATCTGCCATGAAATGAGGCTAACCAATGGTCAAGGATTGTGAACAAATATAAACATGGAGTTTATATGAACAATAAGGAGCTCTGGTGGCACAGTGGTTAAGCACTCGGTTGATAACTGAAAGGTCAGTGGTTTGAACCCACCAGCCACTCTGCAGGGGGAAAAGGCCTAGCGATCTGCTCCTACAAAGATTGTTGTTGTGTGCTGTCAACTCGATTCCAACTCATAGCAACCCTACAGAACAAAGTAGAACTGCCCCGTAGGGCTTCCAAGGCTGTAATCTTTACGGAAGCAGACTGCCATATCTTTCTCCTGTGGAAGGGCTGGCGGGTTCAAACTGCTGACCTTTCAGTTAGCAGCCAAACACTTCAACCGCTGAGCCACCAGGGCTCCTTCCTGCAAAGATTACAACTAAGAAACCCTGTAGGGCAGTTCTACAAAATTGACTCAACAGCACACAACAGCAACAATGGAGTTATAATTCAGCAGTAGTCAAACATGTGAATAAATGTTACATGTTTTAATACTTCATCTCATTCAGTAAGCCATTATTTCTTCCAGAAATATTGTTCCTCCTTCACGGGAAGCAAATAAACAAACAAAATCAAATCATAAATAGATGTTTATTTCCCTTATATTAAAAAAAAAAAGTTAAACCTCTTGCAGCAGCAGACAACGTGATGATATAAGTAGCTATTTATAAGAACTCTGTGATATTTTGTGCATGTACTAACTTGTGTTTGAATTTAAAACCCCACAAATGATGAGATAAACATCAGTCTCTTTCAACTACCAGGGCAACAATAGTGTCACTTGCAATGAATGTGGGGTGTAGGGAAGCATCCTTTCAGCCACGGCTCTCTTCTCACTCTTAGACGCCAGCCGAATCATCAGGTTGGAATGGCAAAGAACTAAGAATGACCATGTATTTACTCTATGTGTTTGGCTGAGTGTGAAAGAAGGGAACTCGAAGCTGTCCCCACATATTGCCTCCTGCCCCAGCCGCAGCATTCTTTGGCCAAAGACTGTCTGTATTCCCCCACTCTGGAAGTCGCGTTCCCTGTCATGAGATTGTTTTGCCACTGACCCCATCCCGTGTCAGCTGCAGACACCAGTGTCCTAGTGAAATGAGGCCACCTCTTAATTTACAACAGCTGCCACTTTGACCAAAGAACTAAGAACCCAGGAAAGGCCATCGTAACAGTGGTAGAATTAAAAAAGATAAACGCAGAGGCCAAATTTGATGTGCCTGGTATGCATGGATTCTTGGGTCACTGGTGTCTTCAAAAGACATCAACTAGAAAGAGCAGCCTAAAAAAAAAATCCAAGAGTTCTTTTGTAAAGGAAACACAACCAAACATATCTACATATAAGAAATGAGGATTCCAAGTTCACACCCTTTTTAGAGAACCTTCAAGGTGAAGATCAACAAATGCCTTTCACAAACAATTAGAGGACAGGACATGTTGAAACTACTCAGGGTAGCTCAGTACAGGATGCTGCATGACCTTGGACAAGTCTTGTGTCAGTCTCCTCATCTGTTAAAAGACAGGATCGGACAACGTCACTGCTGCTGTTTCTACCAGTTCTAGCATTCTTTGACTTCAAGTGCACAAGATTACGAAAAATCGTGGACCAATACAGTGAAAGAGAGTTTCAGCTCTTTTCTTATCTATATTTTCTAAATTTTCTACAAGGGACATGTATTCCTTTTGTAAATAAACAATAATTGATTCTTTTTTTATGATTTAAAATATATAAGGATATGACCAGCTGCCAGTGAGTCGATTCTGATTCAGGGTGACCCCCGTGTGTGTCAGAGTAGAACTGTGCTCCATAAGATGCCAGTGGCTGATTTTTCAGAAGTACATCGCAAGGTCTTTCTTCCAAGGCACCTCTGGGTGGACTCGAACCGCCAACCGTTCGGTTAGCAGCCAAGCTTGTTAACCATTTGCACCATCCAGGGACTCCATACGGATATAAAACACTCACTTAACGAATGAGGACACAGAAGAATAAGAAGGTCAAATCATTTGCCCAAATGTATACAGACGTTGATGGTGAATCTAGAATCCTGGTCAAGTTCTGCTGACTCCAAGGTTAGTGCCTTTTGATGGTACACGCGAAATATGAAACATAAGATGACAATTATCTCTATCAGTTAACAAGAATAAAAACAGTCACGTGATTTTTTTCATCTTCTGTCAGGATTTAAAAGGCATCGAGGGTTAGGAAAAAAAACCTAAGAATTTAAAGAACTTGAAGGCCAGGCACTTGTTTGCAAAGCACACAAGTCCCACAGTTGACCAGCCCCACCTCTTCCAGTGCTGAGTGCACTGGTCCACGGTCTGAGGATCCCTCTCCTCCCCCTGCCGTTAGCCGGGCATGCTCGTGGCGTAGAGACCCGCCCTTCCCTTCTCCATGCCACAAGCCAAGTGGCAAATGCCTAAACCCTTTACGTGATGTTTCTTGGCAAAGTATTCCTAAAAATTTCTGTGATCAAAAGTCTATCGGTGGGGAAACAAGCAAATATATATACAGTTGTTAGTTGCTGTCAAGTTGATTCCAACTCATGACGACCCCACGTGTGCTCAGTAGAAGTGTGCTCCATAGGGTTTTCAAGGATGTGACCTTTTGGAAGCAGATGGCCAGGCTTGTCTTCCCAGGCACCTCTGGATGGGTTTGAACCACTGACTTTTCAGCTAGTAGTTGAGCACTTATCTGTTTATGCCACCCGGAGACTTGATAT
>NW_004444035.1:9144661-9253020 GCF_000243295.1 Trichechus manatus latirostris
TTAGTCTGGGTTCTTTCGAGGAGTAAAACCAGTGAGAAGTGTGTGTGTGTGTGTGTGTGTGTGTGTGTGTGTGTGTGTGGAGAGAGAGAGAGAGAGAGAGGGAGAGGGAGAGAGGGAGAGTGCCCTCGTGGCACAGTGGTTAAATGCTCAGCTGCTGACCGAAAGATCGGCAGTTCAAATCCACCAGCCACTCCGAGGGAGAAAGATGTGGGAGTCTTCTTCCATAAAGATTACAGCCTTGGAAATCCTATGGGACAGTTCTACTCTGTCTTATAGAGTCATCATGAGTTGGAATCAACTCGATGGCAACAGGTTTTACATACATACACACACACACACACACGCACACGCACATATATATGTATATACACATGTTGTTGTTGTTGGGTGCTGTCGAGTCAGTTCCGACTCACAGCCACCCTATAGGACAGAGTAGAACTGCCTCACAGGGTTTCCAAGGAGCCGCGGGTGGATTTGAACTGACGAACTTTTGGTTAGCAACCAAGCTCAACACCACCAGGGTTCCATATATACATATATATATATATACACACACACACAAATATATATTTGCAACTGTTTTGTATATATGTACATACACAGAGAGAGAGAAAGAGAAAACAAATATGGCAAAATATTAACAATCAGTGAATCTAGGTGAAGCATCTGTGGGGGTTCATGGTACTATGCTTGCAACTTATCAATAGGTTTGAAAAGTTTTTTAAATAAGAAATCAGAGGGAAAAAATTAAACTAAGATACCATTTTTCACCTTTCTGATTAGCAATGACATTTAAAAGGCTTAATAACACACTGAGAAGCAACAGGTATACTTAGACATTTGTTCCCTCAGTGGAAGCATATCTAGCATTTGTTGTCGTTGTTAGGTGCCATCAAGTCAGTTCCGACTCATAGTGACCCTGTGTACAACAGAACGGAACGCTGCCCTGTCCTGCACCATCCTCACAATCCATGTTATGTCTGAGCCATTGTTGCAGCCACTGTGTCAATCCATCTTGTTGAGGGTCTTCCTCTTTTTCTCTTACCCTCTACTTTACCAAGCGTGATGTCTTTCTCCAGGGACTGATCCCTCCTGATAACATGTCCAAGGTATGTGAGACGAAGTCATGCCGTCCTCGCTTCTAAGGAGCGTGTGGCCGAACTTCTTCCAGACAGATTTGTTCGTTCTTCTGGCAATTCATGTATGTTCCTTTAAAGGATGAATTATTATTATTTTTGGAACTCTTTGGCGATGCCATGTTTTTTCGCTAATGGAATGGAGGCTGAATCATTGTTGGTAGTTTTTTATTATTGGAAAAAATAGGGTGCCAATCGCAAGTGGGCCATAATGGTCCCATGGCCCAGGAAGTGTGTCACACTTTCTGGTTACACTTGAGCCGTAAAATATCAGGAGGACAAGCACTTTATAAAAGATGTCATCAGGGAGGTGACTAATGCAGGTGGGCAATATTGGTCCCGTGTTTCATGAAGTACATCACACACATGGTACTTATAAGTCCCATGACCCAGAAAGTGCATCAAAAACTGTTTTCACCCCCTAAATAATTCATTTACTTGAATATTTCCCAGTGCCGGTAACCGCACCTTCCCAATAACACAAAGGATATAGTAAACATACTCTCAAGCCTTGTCTCGCCATACAGAAGCCAAAGGCACAAGAGTTTCACGCGGTCACTCCTCCGGGAAGGATCCCCTCATACGAATGGCTGTCAACATTCAAATGTGACACAGGACAACTTCCTTGCTTTTTAGGCAGTTGCACCAGTATCCACTGTGACGCCAGAACATTCCAAAGTGGCTCAAATGCCTGCCAATAAGCCTCCAGGGGCGGAAAATACAGCAGGAACATATACGTGCCAGAGCCCTTGAAAGAGAGATCTTTAATAGTCTTCCTCCGCACCATAATTCAAAGGCGTCTTCTTTGGTCTTCCTTATTCATTGTCCAGCTTTCACATGCATATGGGAAGACTGAAAACATGGCTTGGGTCAGGCACACCTTAGTCCTCAAAGTGACATCTTTGCTTTTTAACACTTTAAAGAGGTCTTTTGCGGCAGATTTGCCCAGTGCAATATGTTTCATTTCTTGACTGCTGCTTTCATGAGTGTTGGTTGTGGATCCAAGTAAAAGGAAATCCTTGGTGTAACACCCTTCAAATCCACTCCCCTACATTTTCTTCGGAACACTGCAGCAGACATTGTCCTTACCATCTGCGTTCTGCTGGGATTAAACTCTCATCATGAACTTGGAGGCAAAAAAAAAAAAAAAGATTAAGGGGCTGGGTCCTGAGGAGAATAAGCATTCATTTTCGAAGTAGTCACCCCAGACCCACCAATCCTACCTCTGCGAATTTATCTTATTAATATTTTTTTCACATATGCAAAATGACATGTGAGGTTATTCATTGCAGAAAAAAAAAACTATAAACAATTTGCAAATCCACTGAATAGGCAGTACTAAATAAGTAATAGTACATCCTCACAAAAGAGTATCATGCAGCTGTAAAAATCAACGAGGAAGTTTTTTATGTATTAACATGGAATACATGTCAAGTTATAATAATGAGAGAAAAAGGTAAATTACAGGAACAGGGTATGTGCTCCCTTTTGTGTAAACTGGGAAAAATAAATGTGTATTTGCTTGTAATTTGCATAGAATATAGCATTAAAAATACGTAGAAATTTGAAAGGGAGAAAGGGTGCCTGGAAGGCAGGAGTACAATTTCCACCATATGCATTTTGGCAGCTTTTTGAAATTTTAAATTAGGTGAATGCATTACCTATTCAAACATTCGTAAAATTTAAATTAAAAAAAAAATAGGTCAAAGGAAAAAAAAGTCTGTCTCTGGAACCAAGTCACCTTTACGTATACTCTTGGCAGCCCATCTTCCCTCAATGCCCCAAGTATCAAAACCTAAAAGAGAAGGAGTAACATCAACTCTCTTAGTTGAATTGCAACCTAATCTTGCTTTGACATTTCCTTTTTAAAAGTAACGGTATCACGAGACAATGACGTTTGAGGGTTTTTATCTGTTTGGTTTTGAATGCAGTAAACTAGGAAAAGTAGATTCCTGCACAGGTCTCTCACGGTGCTCTGGACTCTTGGCTGCAAGTCTTTCTACTTGCTCTGTGTTCGCATATCAGCAGAAATTGAACATAGTACCTACGCAGTTATACTATAATCACTGTTTACTGGCTGGGAGTGCAAGAAATGTGTATTGGCTAGTATTAGTAAAACATCAAAGCCCTTTCTTAGTAAGCAGTGCTGTCTCCTGCCCGTTTGGTGTGCATGAAGTCAGTGAACCTAATAAAGTAGGAAAGGCTCATTAGGAAGAGCCACAAAGTTCCCCGTGTCCTTTGTGAGCGAGCAGCCACCACAGAAGACATCAAAGCCTCTGGCGGTGGTGTCTGTACATCTGTTTTCTTTGTATCCTGCGTGTTATTTGTTTAGTTGTTTGACAACATCAACTTCTTTGGTCCACATGGGACAAGATCATTTTACTGACCCATCTAGTCTAGTATGTAAATGTTTCCCATCACTGTAGGTAACCAATTTGAGTGAAATAAATGCTTTCAGAATTTATCATCAGTTTTTGGGGACCGCATCTCTTCATCATTGTGGAGGTAGAGAGGTTACTGGCTCATGCATCTTGTGAAGGCGTCATTTCACTGAGGAAATGTCATGTAAAATTTAGAATCCAGGAAAAAGAGAAAAAAGTGTGAGTCTCTCTCTCTTGTCTGTCTCGTTACAACTTTATTGAGATACAATTCACATACCGTATGATTCACCCATTTAGAATGTACAATTCAATGGTTTTTAGTATTTTTCACAGAATTGTGGAATTTTAAAACATTTTCATCGCCCCAAAAACAAACTCCATACTCCTCCACTTCTGTCCAAACTCCCTAGTCCTAGGCAACTCCTACTATACTTTTTGTCTCTGTGGATTTGCCTATTCTGAACATGTCATACAAATGAAAACATGCAGTGTGTTGTCCTTGGTGACTAGCTTCTTTCACTTAGCATGTTTTCAAGGTCCATATGTCGGTGCTTCATTTCTTTATTGCCGAATCGTTTTCTATTATATGATATAACCCAAAAAACCTGTTACCATCCAGTTGATTCCGATTCATAGCGACCCTGCAGGATAGGGTAGAACTGCCCCATAGGATTTCCAAGGAGCAGCTGGTGGATTTGAACTGCCGACCTTCTGGTTAGTAGCAGGAGCTCTTAACCATTGAACCACCAAGGCTCCTTCATGTTATATACCACATTTTATTTATCCAGTCTTCACTTGATGGACATTTAGGTTGTTTTCACTTTTGGGCTATTTATGAATACTGCTGCTATTAACATTTGTGTAGAAGCTTTTGTGTGGACATATGTGTTCATTTCTCCTTAATATCTACCTAACAGTGGAATGGCTGGATCATACGGTAACTCTGGTTTAACGTTTTGCGGAATTATCAGACTGTTTTCCAGAAGGGGCTATATATCATTTTACATTCCCGCCAGCAGTGTATGAGGGTTCCAGTTTCTCCACGTCTTTGCCAACACTTATTGTTGTCTGTCTTTTTTTATTTCTATGTATTAGACCTATCCTGATGGGCATGAAGTGGTATCTCCTTATGGTTTTGATCTGTATTTCTCTGATGACTAATAATGTTGAGCATCTTTTCATGTGCTTATTGGCCATTTGTACATCTTCTTTGGAGAAATGTCTACCCAGATTCTTTACCCATTTCTCAACTGGGTTGTCTCCTATTATTGAGTAGTAAGCGTTCTTATCAGATATATGATTTGCAAAATCTCTTTTTAATTTTATTTAGATGTTCCATGGTAATTGTGTATTTCTTGTTTTTGCAAACAGAAAATTCCTTTAAAAAGAATCGTGAGCCAGGATAGAGGAAATAAAGCAGATTTCAGAAACCTCTCCTTGCCAATTATACAAACTCAAAAACACACACTTACACACACTAATAATAATATTGGAACAAGAATGTGATAATTAAATTTAGCATGACCACTTCAATTTGTTCCAACAATAGTAATTACTCACATTTGTATATGAATTTACAGTTTACAAAGTACTCTGGCATGTATAAGCTCCTGTAATCTTCCTAACTGCTCTATTAAATATTATAATTATTTGGTTTTACTAATGAAAACCTTGTCATAGTTAAGACTAAGTCCAGCCCAAACACCAGCTATTTAAATGCCAAAGTATTTAGGGCCAGAGTTCATCCCATAAAACACAAAAGCCATCAAACCAATTTTTGTATAAAATCAATTTTTTAAATAATTTATCCATTTGTATATGATGCCAAAATGTGAGATGAAACGTAAATAATAGTCAGCAAAGTAAACAATAAATTGGCCATAGTTATAACTGTATGGTATCAGACATCCAAAAAAAACGCAATTTATCTTAATTACCCTGCGACACATAGGTCTCTCCCCCCAAGAGGATGCGTTGGTGTTGGGGCGCTCAGTCAGAACCACAGAGCCCGCGTCTGGTGTTTGTATTGAACAGCGATACACGTACTCGAGAAAACAGTCCACACTAGTAATGCCAGTAACTTCCTGTTCAATACTAGCAAGACACAAACCCTCCCGCCTTCACCTTCACCATCTGGGAAGCCCACTAAGAATCCCGATCCGGCTTTGTAGGCTTGCAGGTTTCTGCAGCACGATCTCTGTGATGACCTGGATCAGGGTTTAAATAAAACGAGGGGTAGTTTTGCTCAATTTTTCTGTAAGCCTAAAACTGCTCTAAAAAATAAAGTCAATTAAAAAAAGAAATGAAGGGCTTAAAGGAGATACGACCTTTAGGTATTTGAATAGAGAGAAGTGGCAAAAAAAAAAAAAAAAAAATGTAGTTCTTGCTGGCTAATCACCAGCAAGACTAATATTATCACTAAAGCAAGTGGGGACTTCAGATTAAGCTCAGTAGTCAGTCCCCCCTCCCACCATAGTCTTCGCAGAGTAGTAATGAACTATTTCTCACGCGTGCCTCATTTTTTGCCAACGTTGTCCATAGAGATTAACTACCACGCAATATTAGCCCAGGGTGTTTCTGGTTTAGTCCACACCCAAGAGCTATCCTTTGATTAGAACTACCTGAGCAAAGCTCAGAACCAATCACGTCTATACCCAGGACAGTCAGCTCAAGTAGGCCAGCGTCTTCCCTCCAAGTCCAGGCACTTTTCAGGGCGCCCAAAGCTTCTAAGAGGCTTGGTGACACACGGTTAAGTAAGTGACAGAAAATCAGAGTAGACTTTGATCCCCACCTGGAGAAAAATATTTCCTGAAACAAAATTGAAGTCACATGGTGTGGCCCTAGAGAATATTGTATATAAAGATGACCCTGGGAAATCCCAGAAATCCAGATCTCTGTGACTGCCAGGGCATGTCATTAGCCCCAAAAGACACACTGTTGTTGTTAGTTGCTGTCGAGCTGCTTCGGACTCAAGGCGACCTCATGTAGGCAGAGTAGAACTGCTCCACAGGGATTTCAAAGCTGTAACCGTTAGGAAGGACATTGCCAGGCCTTTCCTCTGAGGTGCCTCTGAGCGGGTTCAAACCAGCAACCTTTTGGCTAGCAGTCGAGTACTTAATCGCTTGTGCCACCCAGGGACTGAATAAAACTCAAACCAAACCTGTTGCCATCAAGTCAATTCCAACTCATAGTGACCATATAGGACAGAGTAGAACTGCCCCACAGGCTTTCCAAGGAGTGGCTGGTGGATTCAAACTGCCAACCTTTTGGTTAGCAGCTGAGCTCTTAACGACTTTGCCACCAGGGCTCCAGGGACTGAATAGTGGCCTGGAAACAGAAGTTCAGACTTAGAGAATTCAAGTCTGACAGCAAAACCCAGCCACGTGTTCCACTCCGGGAAAGGGTAACAGCTTTTTAAGTCAGTCTACCCAGAGGCGCCTCGGAAGACAGGCCTGGCGATCTGCTTCTGAAGAGTCACCATGTTGAAAACCGTAAGGAGCAGTTCTACTCTGCACACATGGGGTCACCATGAGTCAGAACTGATGCACGGGTAACTAAGAAGAACAATCAGCATTTATTAGTATTAAGGGAGATCATAGGTGGATCTCTATAGCGAACAAATCCCTGTGTAAATATGTTTGCGTTATTCCTTATCATTTATGCAGCACTCGTTTCTATATGAATCTACCTGAAGTATTACACAGATGAATATGAACGCAGATATGAAAGTACTTCCAGTTTCCTAAGAAACCTCAAAATATAAATTCAAAATGGTACCAACCAAAAAGTGTTCGATTTAAATTGATTAGCAAATTTTTTTTAAAGTATTCTCCGACTATGGATAAAAAGAAAATCTCTACTGTTTTTTTTTTTTTTTTTTTACCGAAATGGACTCTAGGACACAGGCCCCTCCTTTCCTTGCACTACACTTTTCAGTTAGAATTCTTAGTCCCCTTCCAGCAAGCTGTGAGTCAGAGAGACCAGCGCGGAGGAAGAGGAAGAGGGGGAAGAAGACGTTTGCCCTCCCGGGTCGCAGGTGCCCCACAGGTCGCTGACTTTCCTTCCTGAGCTCTCACAGGTCGCTTATCCTGTTGGGGAAATCTTCAACTGTAAATGTGTTGATTACATTGGTTGGAGTGCCTGGAGAACGAGCCCTTTGAAAGCATGCTGGGTCTACTTCCTCCAGCTAAGGGAAGTTTGATCTCAAGTCAAGAGCCACTTCTTACAAAGAAGTAGGATTTCTTCTTTTTTTTGTTTCAAAGAAGAAGGCCCACCTTTACACAAGAATACCAGCTTCCTATTTAAAATCGCAATAAGCTGTAGAAGGAGCGGAGGTTTCCGCCCTATGCAATGAACTTGAATCAGTTGAGATTAAGTGGTTGGGCTCTTCAAGAATTCTTAAGATTGGCCTTTCATTTCCTGATAAAGACAGGAAAACTCATTGAAAAATTAGCAAAGAAAACAATGACTAAGGCCCTAATCCAAGAGCCCATCTCTTAGAACTACCTAGACAATTCCTAAGGAAGCTTCCAACTTCCTGCAGTTGTTTTTTCTTTTTTTTCTTTTTTTGGTTTTTGCTGTTAAATTCCTTGATGCACAAGACTATCCCTGGGATGATTACTTTTGCCTTGGGTCCTGGGTCCTGGCCTGAGTAGCTTCAGTGGAGATAGTAGGAGGAGAGAAAGTCTACAAACACTAGCTCCTGTGGCTACCACCCAGCACTAGCCTTTACTGTGAACACTGTCCGGTGCTGAGATTGGGGAACGAGGAAATATTGTTTAGGAGGAATTAGCTCCTTGAGGAAGGAAGTGGGTGGTGCGGGAAAAACAAATCAGAACTTTCCCAGAATAGAATTCCCTTGGCCCAGTCCTTTAGAGTTCCCCATCTCATGTGTGAGTCCCCTCCGGACAGTGGTACACATGGCAGAACCTAGCTAATCCTGCCCTTGCCAGTAAACAATTACGAATACTTCTCTGAAATTAATGGCACTGGCATTTGTAGCCCTCAGATACTACTTCAGCTCTTAAACCCTTAATAAACAGATGAGTCCGCACTATTTGTTCCCCCTTTGCCAAGAATTGTACATTCTACCAACAGCCAAGAAGAGAAAAATTCTGTAAGTGTGAAATTGGCTGACCATTTATTATGCTGGACAAGCTCTTCTGAACAACAGGACTGAAATCCGTTCCTAGACAATGAGGTCTTCTGGAAAATGAACTCGAGTTTACTTTACATGTATCAAACAACCAATATCTTCACTATTTTCATATAAGCTTCGTTGTTAACTTTGTAGAGCAAATACACTTAATTTATCTTATTTCCCTGAAGAATTTCAGTAGCCTTGGAAAGGTAAATGAGTGATTCTTGTTTTGTTGACCTGGATCTAAGTGCCCTCTTATAGCTAAAAGATACCAAATGTTTTCAACGACAATAGCAAGTGGTTTTTGTGTTTCAGATTTTTTTTTTTAATTGTGCTTTAGGTGAAAGTTTATAGTGCCGATTAATTTCTTATTCAAAAATTTATACACAGATTGTTTTATGACCTTGATTGCAATCCGCACAATGTGTCAGCACTCTCCCTCTTTCCCTCTACACCCCAGGTTCCCCGTGTCCATTCACCCAGTCTTTCTGTCCTTCCTGCCTTCTTGTCTTCTTGCTTTCGGGCAGGTGTTGCCCATTTGGTCTCGTAAACTTGATTGAACTAAGAAGCATGTTCCTCACGTGTGTTATTGTTTGTTTTATAGGCCTGTCTAATCTTTGGCTGAAAGGTGGACTTTGGGAGTGGCTTCACTTCTGAGTTAATAGGGTGTCCGAGGGCCACAGTCTCTGGGGTTCCTCCAGTCTCTGTCAGACCAGGGAGTCTGGCCTTTTTTTGTGAATTTGAATTTTGTTCTACATTTTTCTCCAGCTCTGTCCTAGACTCTGTATTGTGATCCCTGTCAGAGCCATTGGTGGTGGTAGCCAGCCACCATATTGTTCTTCTGGGCTCCGGCTGGTGGAGGCTGTGGTTCATGTGGTCCATTAGTCCTTTGGACTAATCTTTTCCTTGTATCTTTGGTTTTCTTCATTCTCCTTTGCTCTGAACATGATGGGACCAATAGATGTATCTTAGATGGCCACTCACAAGCCTTTAAGACCCTACACGCTACTCACCAAAGTGGGATGTAGAACGTTCTCTTAATGAATTACGTTATACCAATTGATCTAGATGTCCCCCAAGACCATGGTCCCCAGCCCTCAGCCCCAGTAACCTGGTCCCTCAAGGTGTTTGGATGTGTCTAGAAATCGTGTTTCAGGTATTTTATACACTCTCAAGCACCTGTAATCATTCGAAAAGTTACATAATCTGATCACAGCAATTCAGGATAAAATAGATGCAAAAAGACACCGCTTCTAAACCTAGTCTGTTTTTTCTTTTATTAGCGTTGGCTTCAGACATTCTTCACATTTTTAGGAAATCTTTTGATTTGTTTCCGTTTTACTGTATAATGTAAAACTTTCCACCTTTCACTGAAATGTCTTTACCACTGAAAAATTAAAAAACAATGTAAGAGTTGAAGTATTTGAAACCAGTTTTAAAGACTTGAACGCTAAAATAAATTCTTGAAATTATAACGCTTTACTTTTGTATACACATATTCCTAACATACCAATCAAATAGTGTCTGTTGTTTATTGGAAATTGACATTCCAATGGTGTTACCCAACCGAGTATTCTTTTTAAAGTTTCCTGTGAAAAAATGTGTACAAAGGAATGTTTCTATGCCCATTAATGTTAATAGTTTGTTTTGGAACACTAAGCTAAACTAAAGCTTGGTTTCATGTCTTCTCTTTTTACGATATTTAATGAATATCATTGGTGGTCATTTTTTTCCTAGAGTTTTTAAACCTGTTCCATTTCAGAATAATTACAAGGGGATGACCAAAAATAGACATAGCAGAAAAAGCAAGGTTTCACAATAAATGGATTCTTGCATCATTTAGAATAAGCATTTAATGTTCTTCAATAAAAGCATAACTAGACTATGAGCAAAGATGCCAGACAAGATTTTAGGCGCCAACTGACAGACTTGGTGGAGGGGCTGAGGCTGTTTTAGTCTTATGGGTCAAAGAATGATTTTTTTTTTTGAGCTCCTACTACGTGCACTGCGCTGTACTAAATAATTTACATATAATATTTCACATTATCCTTTAAGAAACGTATAGTGTTACTCTCCCTGTTTTGCAAACGAAATTGAGACACAAATATTTAAGAAGGTTGCAGAAAGTCACACCACTAGTAACTGATAGAACTAGAATTTCATGCAGGTATGTTTGATTCCCAATTCTGAGCTCCGCCCGTTACAACAGCAAAAGAAGATTTGGTATGTAGAAATGACAGCAGTCATGGTTCAGCGGTAGAATTCTTGCCTTTCCCTATGGGATACCTGGTTTGATTCCAGCCAGTGCACCTCAAGCACAGCTACTACTACTCTGTCAGTTCAGGCTTATGTGTTACTATGATGCTAAACATGTTTCAGTAGAGCGTCCAGACTGAGACAGACTAGGAAGAAAGGCCTGGTGATCTGCTTCCTAAAATCAGCCAGTGAAAACTCTATGGGTCACAACAGTCCGATCCTGTTGTGCATGGGGTCACCATGAGTCAGGGGCCGACGTGACGGGAGTTCACAACAATAATATTGTTGTTAGGTGCCGTCGATTCGGTTCCGACTCATAGCGACCCAGCGCACAACAGAACGAAACACTGCCTGGTCCTGCACCATCCTCACGATTGTTGCTATGTTTGAGCCCATTGTTGCAGCTACTGTGCCAGTCCATCTCATCCAGGGTCAGTAATAGTACCTAGAAACAGTGGAGAGGAGGAGCAGTATCACAGGAAAATAAGCAGTGGAAACTGGGGAGAGACTATGCTGAGAAGCAAGAATTCTGGGATTACCAGCTGGTGCTTAGACTTGGGAAACATTTTTGCAATTTTACAGTTAAGCCTACCAAAATCAGGCGGGTAAAATTTGAGACCTTCTGGTGAAGTGGCAGATGGCATGGTCTGAGGGGGAAAATTAAAAAAAAAAAGTAATGTCTAACTTGCCTTTTAAAGGATATATCTAGTCTACATAAAATATCATTGGCAAATATAGGCAGTCAAGTATTTATATGGAGTGTAATTTTTCTTTCTGAAAACACTTTTAGCATAATAGCTCCAAACCCAATATATGATAGTCTACACTAACCACCTTTTTGGGTTTCATTTTTCTACCATAATCTGAAGGGATTTAAATGTGAGGTGTCCTCTGTCCCTTTTTTTATTTATGATAGCAGGCGTGCATGATTAATCGATTTCAGTAAAGATATATGATTTTGAGAGTGGACCTCTGTTTCCTGATGTAATAAAACTCTGTGTGATACAGACTACTACTTAATACCATGAATGCCACAGTTTGCCAAATGAACATGAATTGATGAAAATAATGGAAAGGCTTCCTTGGACATCAGAATATCCACTTTCTTTGTTGTCCCTGAGAAGAGGTGGTTGTTTGCTGCTGTCAGGTTGGCCCCCGACTCATGAGGACCACCTGCACAATGGAACAAAACTCTGCTTGGTTGCAGATCAGTCCATTGTGATCCATAGAAACCTGTTCAGCATCACAGCAGGGCACAAGCCTCCAGGGGGTTGGTGGCTGTGCACAAGGTGCATTGGTCAGGAATCAAACCAGGGTCGCTTGCATGGAAGGCGAGAATTCTACCAGTGAACCACCAGTGCCCACTCTCGGAGGAGGAGCTGAATTTAATGTCTCCCTCGGTGATGCTTTCCTTGACATTAAGAAATGCAAGACCTTTGGAAGCAGTTTTTCTCTTTGAGTGAAATGGGTCCCTGAGTGCGGATCCTGCTTGTCAGCCAGTTTTTGAGGCTTCTTCCCATCTCAGTGTCTCAATTTGGGGGTGCTGCCGGCAGCAGTCATCCACGTCCATGGTCCCTAACATCCCAGTGGACAGACTGCGGTGGTGACACCACAGAGTTTGTTTAGTTTGTAGGAAAACTTGCAAAAGGTGACAACCTTCGTGTAGGGCCAAGAAAATCCAATGAGTTTAAAGTGGCTTCGAATTGAAGACTCAGAAGATAGCGCCTTCACCTCCCTGTCCGCAGAAGTCACCTCTGCTACCCCCTTGGCAGAAGCCTACACCATGAAGTTTAAAATGCAGTCACCTGACACCTTCTTATGTGGGCTGCATTTCGTCACTCAGCCCGCAGCCTGCCTCGCTGACACTCTCAGCTGTGCCTGAGTGGCTGTCACTGGGCCTCCCTGCGGCCCACAGAGCCCTTCCTCCTGGGGCTGTTGATCGCCACGTGAACCGCCAGCAATCTCTGTCTCAAGCTTGCATGTTTCAGGTTGCACTTTAATGCCAGGATAAATCAAAGGCAAATCACACACACTTAGTGCCTGAAGCCGTGATGTATGGATTCACTCTGGATCCAGAAAAAAGAAATCTGCTGTGTGCGTCCCCACAGTCCTCCTCCACAGGAACGCTGCATTTCTGGAACAAGCGTGGATGAACATGGAAGAACTGCGCGTGATCCCGAGAAGATTTTGTCTGTCTTCGTAAGGGCAACAGGAAAATAATACCTGATAACAGGACCCGGAGAATATACAGCCCTGTTTTATCTGCTCACTTTTTGACAGTTAGATTTAACAGTTTAGGGGCATTTTGGTCTCTAATGAGGATATACTTTATGCTTTAAATGCAGTTCTTGCTTGGATCAAAATTATAGGCTATAAAGCGACTTTCTTTAGCAATTTTATCCTGTAATAAAGCTCTCTGTGACGTAGACTACTGCTTCACTTCTGATCCAGACCACCTGGACCCTACTCGTCCCACAAGCCATTCTTCTCAGGTCTCAGTCTTTATCCGAACCAAACCCACTGACGTCAAGTCGATTCCGACTCACAGCGACAGTATAGGACAGAGTAGAACTGCCCCATAGGGTTTCGAAGGCTGTAATCTTTACAGGAGCAGACTGCTACATCTTTCTCCCACGGAGCTTGGGTAGATTCAAATCACGGATCTTTGGTTAGCAGCTGAGTGCTTTAACTGCTGTGCCACCAGGGCTCCTCCATCTTTATGCAGATCACGCTTATCTTTCTTAGGTGCAAATTCAGATTCTACATTTCCTTTTGTACTCAGAAACCCACCTTTTCGAAAAAGTCCTCACTAACGCCCCCAGAACCATAGTCAACAAGTCAACCTGAAATCTTCTAGTTGACAGCATTTTATTGATTTTAGTTGTTTCATCCTTGAACGTCTTATCTCTACAAGTAGAGAGGAACCCATCCAAGTAGGATACTTACCTCTTTTATGTTTCCTATATTTTGTGTAAGAGAGCCTGCTAAATATGCTACTATGCACAGGACAGCCCCCAACCACCACCACCACCAATAAAGAATTATTCCGCCCAAAATGTCAGTAGTGCTGGGCCTGAGAACCCTGGACAAACGTGGTGCTAAGAGAAATGTGGATAAAGAAGAGGCAGGTCTGTGCTAGAGCACTCAGAGAAGGCTTCCTGAAGGAAGGGACCCTTGGACAGGCTGTGAAGCACTGGGGTTCCAGCTGGGTAGAGGGGATGGGGCACAGTGAACACGAGGGCATTATCAGTCAGGGAGAAGTGTGGCCGGTGGTAGGACCCGGAAGTGGACTTGAGCTACGTGGAGCAAGGAGTGTGTCCTGAAGAGGAGAAGCAGTGAGTAGGGACATTGTTTGGAATTCAGAAGAGTTGGATTCTAGCCCTGGTTCTTCCACTTGGCATTTGGGGGCTTTGAGGAAATCACTTGACCTTTCTGAAATTCAGTGTAACCCTCTTTCAAATGGAGAATAATTTTAACAACTTTGCCTTATTCTAAGTGTGTTCCAAGTATCAAATGAGATCCTATGTGTAAAAACAATTTTGTAACTGAGAATTCAATGTATTGTTAACTTTATCATTGTGGTTGCTTCCAAGGTGAGCTGGTTCCAGAGTGTGAGGGCCTGGAAATCCAGGCAAAGGGAGGAGGCCAGGCCTAATGGGACCATCTGGAGCAGGAAAGCAATCAGAGAAAGTGAAGCTGTGGGAGGTCCACTTTGACACAGTGTACAGGAAAGATGGGAGCTAGGAGACAGCGTAGTTAGGAATATCATCTAGGAAATCTGTGAAGGGAAACAGCATCCGGGGATGAGAGGGAGGAGGCAGTAAGACAGAGGGAAGACAGCTGTGGGGAGGCTCTGCCCCATCATTTCCCATGTGGACTGCACGTGCCCATCCTGGTGAGCATAAACTGACCCTAGCAGCTGTTCTGGTGGGCAACTGGGGAAAGTGTTGTGGCCCTTTGCAGAGGTGGACGGAAAAATAGGCAGATGCCTCCACAGGCTTGTCCACCAGTCCTATGTGATGAGATAGAATACAACTGGAAAACGTGTGGTTTCTAAGATCGAATGTCTACTATTTTATAGGTAATATAGAATTCTAAGAAACAGTGGGTTATGGATTTTCCTGGAATTAGGCTTCATCTTCAGCAGCACTCCAAAGGTAATATATTTAAGAATATCCCTGGATAGTGAGATGTCCTTTTATAGCCCTTTGAGGTTTATTTTTCCTACACGTAAATACTCAAGTTCAAATTCTCCCAACTTGGTACTAAAGGGGAGACCCTGGTGGCGTAGTGGTTAAGTGCTGTGGCGGCTAACCAAAATATCAGCAGTTCGACTCTACCAGGCGCTCCTTGGAAACTCTATGGAGCAGTTCTACTCTGTCCTGTCGGGTCACTATGAGTCAGAATCAACTCCATGGCAACGGGTTTGGTTTTTTTTTTGTTTTGTTTTGTTTTGTTTGTACTAAAGGAAGAAAATTTCCCATTTTAATTTTTTTAATTAAAATAATTTGTTATTTAAGACATTTGGGAAATGACCTAACAGTTTTACTAAGTCATCAGAATGTAGAGAACATAGAATGTAGGCCTGATTAGCACGTAAGCTTCATGAGGGCAGGGAGTTGGACTCTTTTGTTCACTTCTCTGTCTACTGCTTAGAACAGTGCCTAGCACATGGGGGTTGTTGTTAGCTACTGTTGAGTCACCTCCATGCCCCCAGACTCATGACGAACCCATGTGTTACAGAGTAGAACTGTTCCATGGGGCTTTCTTGGCTGTAATCCTTATAGAAGCAAGTTACTATATCTTTCTTCCACAGAGCTGCTGGGTGGATTGGAACAGTATTCAACAAATATTTGTGGAATGAATGAATGAATGAATGAACAAGGGGCCTATGCTGTTGGTGCACTCGTCCTAGATGTTGATGGTTGTGTGATTGAACCAGGGCTGTGTGCATTTTGTGGGGCTGGTATGACAATATCTGGCCCCCAGTCAGGAGTGAAGGCTGTTATGGAAGCAGTCATACTCAGATCCATCTATTAGCACTCATTCATTGTCACAGGCACTCAAATCAAGCATTGCCTCCTCTCCTTTTTACCTCCCCTGGAGCCCAGCAGAGGTAAATCAGTAAAGTTAGAAGTGGATGAAGATAAGAGCACAAAGGGATCAAACTTTCCCCCTCGGAAGTGGCAATCGGTTTGTCTCCTTACACCTTTTCCCCAAGAGTGGCCTTTCCATGTTCCTAAAGAAGAAAACATGGTCCGGGCGGGTGTGTGCCTGGCAGGACCTCTGCACTCCAGTCTCCTCTGCTGCTACAGAAATAAGGGTTCTTCAGGAAGCCTTGACAATAAGCCATTTCCACCAACTGTAAGAGAAGCCTGGAGCACCAAGAAGCATCACAGGCCAAGGGCATATCTCTCAGTGTTGGGCTGTGAGGGAACACCGAACAAATTAAACAGGAGAGCTTCTTCAAAGTCTGCCAGCAGGGCCCTGAAAATTACCAGAGTGGCTTCCCTGGAGAACTGTGAAGACAGTGTCAGAGAACCAGACTGATCATTTACGGCTGCTCTCCTTAGTTAAAAGGAGTCCTGGTGGCACAATGGTTAAGCACTCGGCTGCTAACTGAAAGGTTGGCAGTTCAAGCCCACGCAGTGGCTCCATCAGAGAACGACCTGGCGATCAGCTCCCATAAAGATTACAGCCTAGGAAGCCCTATGGGACAATTCTGCTCTGTCACAGGGTGTCGCTATGAGTTGGCATCAACAAGATGGCACCCAACAACAACTCCTTGCTTAGAAGGATCCTCATTTGATCTTGTTCACTCTCTGGCTGTTCTGAGGATGACCTAGCCATCAATGTCTCCTCGCTTTCTGCATCAGCTTGCAAGTTGTTCTTTATGATACTTGAAATCTCATTTGGGGGAGGAAAAAAAGATGCCCAGGGATGTTTTACTCAGAACGTATCTTCTTACAAACAAAGAGAAAAACAAACAAAAAAAGTATTTATTCTGAAACGCATCAAGTTACCAAATTCTTGCAAAACATTGGTTTGAGATCATCTTACACAGTCAGAGCCTTCCTGCAGACAAGGCAAAGGCTCCTAAAAAATAAAATGTCATTACTGAGGTGATGTCAAGGAGGGAAAAGATGCTTTGGGGGCTTCTCCTCACTGGCAACTGAAGCCCCTGAATTTTCTGTTCGATTCACAGGAGAGACCAAAGTAATTTATTAGATTTTTTTTTTTTTTTTTTTTTTACTATTCTGTCCTTTTAAAATATATTTCTTAAACATCATATTCTTAGGTTTAAAGCCAATAGTTTTCCAACATTTTCCCACATTTCCATAATTTACATGTTTTCTGAAAATCTGAAGAGTTTTGATAAACTTGGTGAGACATCCTTCTTCAATCTTGCTGCAGGAATTTAGGAGTGTCTGTTGTCATTTCTACCTATTTTGGGAATATGAAGTGTATCCTAGATGTGAACAATGTGCTTGGGAGAGTGCTGTGCCCAGCTTATTGGGCCAGAAACAGTGGGCATGGGTCTGTGTACATGCATGTATATGTGGTCACCCTGCTTTTCTTTCCTTTCCTAGCTACATACAGCCAACAATAATTCCTGAGGAAAAGTCTGCTTTCTCAGTGCTTCTGAGTTCATTACTAGGGTATTGTTAATGTTGCTATTATCCCCCAGAATTTTTATTGAAGGTCTTTCACTTTATCTTCGAGTGTGGCTAAAAAGAGGAGCAACAAGTTAGTATTAAATACCCAGTGTGTTAAACATCTCTTCTTCAAACTGGAAGATTCAAAAAGAAAGTATAAGCCACCTTTTTAATCTATACTACAGCAAGTAGAAAGGTATATCAAATTGAGATTAAAATGGTGCCCTTGAATAAGGCGGACTTGAATTAGGTCACATGGAAAGCACAAAGTCCAAAACTAGAAACAAACATTTAGTCAAATGGAAAACATTTCTGGACTTCTGCCTTGCAGACCTGTCTGTCTCTCGAGCTGTTATATGGCGATATTGAAAATACTTCACGTATCACAGAGATAACACGAGGATTAAAGGCATGTTTGAAGTTCTTGGAACTATTCTGAGAAAGCTACTCTAGAAAGCACAAGCACTATCAATAATATCATGCAGTCCATCATTATAAGCAGGTGTTATGGATTGAATTCTGTCCCCCAAATATGTGTGTCAACCTGGCTAGCCCTGAGTCCCAGTATTGCATGGTTGTCCACCATTTTGCGATCTGATGTGATAATCGTATGTGTTATAAATCCTAACTTCTATAATGTTAATCAGGCAGGATTAGAGGCAGTTATGTTAATGAGGCAGGACTCAATCTACAGGATTAGGTTTATCTTGAGTCAATCTCTTTTGAGATGTAAAAGAGACAATCGAGCAGAGAGGAAAGAGACCTCATTACCACCAAGAAAGAAGCACCAGGAGTGGATCGTGTCCTTTGAACCAGGGGCCCATGTGCTAAGAAACTCCTAGACCCTGGGGAAGGTTGATGACAAGGACCTTCTTCCCAGAGCTAACAGAGAAAGCCTTCCCTGGGAGCTGGCACTGTGAATTCGTACGTCTAGCCCCCTAAACTGTGAGAGAATAAACTTCTGTTTGTTAAAGCCATCCACTTGTGGTATTTCTGCTATAGCAGCACTAGATAACTAAGACAGTGGGCAATCATTTTTCATCCATTTCATCTTTCTCTGTTTTCTGACATTAAAATATTATAATTATCATTTTGCAAATCAATCTTCTTTTGCAAAATGAATACCAAAAACAATATAGTAACACCTCATAAGCCAGGACAAGCAGAAGATATGAGCTAAGGAAATGAGCAAACATGAATTCACTCATTCATTCATTCATATCAAGCATTGTGCTAGGCTCTAGAGACACAGCGATAAACAATGCAGGCACAATCCCTACCCACGGAGCTTAGAGTTCAACAGGGGAAAAGCAATTACTGAATGTTCCAAAGAAAGGTAGAGTGCTATTGAATTGTGTATTAACCAAACCAAACCTGTTGCCTTCAAGTCGATTCCAATTCATGGCGACCCCATGTGTGCAGAGTAGAACTGCTCCATAGGATTTTCTTGGCTGTAATCTTTATTATAGCAGATCGCCAGGCCCTTCTTTCCCAGTGCCACTGGGTGGGTTTGAGCCATCGCTGTCTAGTTTAGTATCTGAGCACAAACCATTTGTGCCACTCTCTACATTAACAGTGACCTAAATTAGCCTAGGCGAGGGTCAGGGAAAGAGAAAGGAGTAGAGGCACCTGCGGTAGCTTGGGAGGCCAGTACGGCTGGTTGTTTTAGTACAAAGAATGCCATTTACATTGCTGTTTTTCAGGAACGAAAGTCTTTGCAATATTAACTGAGATTCTTTGTGAAGGGTTTACATATGTGTACCACAGTTTGTTTCGACTGAGATCAATTACTTGTCTACCATACATGGAACCAGCTGTTTGTAGGAATGACTTTTCTATGGTGCGTTACGGTTCTGGTTATGATGTATTTAACCTCATTGCTGCTCAGCTTTAGTGTCTCAACAAACAACGTGATTTTTGCTAAACTTTCCGTCTAGAATTCTGACATATGCAATGCATGGGGTTATTTTATCTCCCAGGACTTAATATGGATTTAGAAGAAGGCCTCTACTCCCTGGTATAGGGAGTTTCTTTTCTTCTCTCGCTTGCTCTTTCTTTCTTTTTTTCTTCTTTTCTCTTTCTAATCTCAAACTACTTTTTCTTTCACTTTAGGCTTATCATGCTTAACAAATGATTTCAATTATAAGAGACTAGGAAAGTTGACATTTTCCTACCAAATCATTGTAGGGATCACTGCCTATGTTGCATGTAAGACAGAGGAAACGTAGCAATTTTTTGTTGATAACGTATAGTGGCTTCCAACGAGTTTCAGAAACAGACCGACATGAATCTTAAAAGTTCCCCGAAGAAGACACTACTCTTCGTCTCCCTCCCCCTCACTGTTACCTGTTTATTTGGTGGTTATAAGTCAGGAAGAATAAGAAAGCTAAAACTCTTAAATTTTAAATTTCCGTTCTATTCATACAGATAAAATGTCTTAAAACAAGTAGGTTATGCAAGCGCAGAGAACGAGAATTTAAAGTAGGAAGAATGATAAATGATATGCATAGTTTCATCCTGAGCATAATGAAGGCGTGCAGGAATTTCTTCAAAGGATGCTGAAATAAGTGTTTAACTATCAACACCCTAAAGATTTGGAAAACCTAAAGTCATTATTGAACTGCCAGCTACGAAATAACTAAGGCTCATCGTCCTCAAAATACTAAAGTATCAATTTTCTTCTTTTCAAAAGTCAGAGAACGCATTTCTAATATTGATTTAGCGTGGTAAATGCATTTACCAAAAAATTCTTTGAAATATACACCTCTATGAAAAATCGAATCCTGTCTTTTCTGTTTATTTTATATGCTAAGTTTACAATTTATTAGTAGGCTTAATTTGGTCCAAATTTATTTCTTCTCCTGAAGTTTTGCCTTCAATAAATATTGCAATTCTTGTTGATAGATTTCAGTGCTGTGACGTTTGGTCCTCTTCCATGAGGTTTTAGTCTTCATAAAATGGTATTAAAAAGACATGCTCAGAACTGGAGCAAACATTCACATAGCACAAAAGAACAGGAGAGAACTGTTGCGATATACTGTGTTTTCTTGGTGTTTTAAAATAGAAAACAAAGGCAAGAAATTAGTAGGCAATCAGTAATGACAGACGCGCAGATTCGCAATTTCTTCTTAAACTTACTCCTGTAGCATTTACTATAGAAACTTGAGAGGGGAAATTAAAACAAAACCCTATCACCCTTCACATACACGTGCACACACACGAATTTAGCAACGGTAATCTCAGCTTTTTGAAGCCCAAAATCGGTTTTAGTTTATTGCCACAGACTCACAATTCTCACATTTAACATTTGCAGGATTTTGTTTTGTTTGTTTTGGTTTGGTTGGGTTGGGTTACATTTATAAGCAATCCCGTATTCTGCAGTCTCAAGGATTCTACAGTCCTTTAATTTTGTCAGAACTTAATGGGCAGGAGTCATCTAGCTCATGAATGGACTTAGCCAACAACCCAACATCCGTATCTCATCGTGACTTTCTTGTCTTCTGCGTGCAGTTGTGTATTCAGTCACTCTCCAGAAGAACTGGACTTTTCATGGGGAAAATGATATGCAGTAGTGGAAATTAAGACTGCATGGATTTTCAAAAATCTTGAGATAGCTCTTTTTACTTATAACTACACATATATCTAAAAGGATAGATAGATTGATATCACAGATGTGCATGCATACATCAAACCAAAAAAAAGCAAACCCGATTCCAACTCACAGCAACCCTGTAGGACAGAGTAGAACTGCCCCATAGGGTTTCCAAGGCTGTAATCTTTACAGAAGCAGACTGCCCCGTCTTTTTCCCGAGGAGTAGCTGGTGGGTTCGAACCACTGACCTTTTGGTTAACAGCCAAGTGCTTTAACCACTGTACCACCAGGGCTCCTCATGTACACATCAATATATATCAGATATCCACTAAACTGTAGAGCCTTCTAGAGCAAGCAGTTGTCCTCTATCCCCTCATTTTTTTCAATGAACTGTGGTTGTTATAGAATTTAAGGCTTTAGAAAAAAAAAATAGGGGTAGAAAATCCAAAGCCTTCAGAGACCTTTAACATTCTTTTTAGGTCTCATATTCGTTAGCATTCTTCCTATTCGTTAAGATTGACTAAAATAAAATAATAAACGAAACACAATTCATACAGAAAATTAAGCTATAAATAATGTGTACAATTAATTTTTCTTTGTTGATAAAAACTTTTTATGATCTCATTCTGCCATCATTAGCTGCTCCAAATTTTAAGGAAATGCTCATAAAAATAGCTTGCTTCTTTGCCTTTATTTGACGTACTTAGGGCGTGTGAGTGTGTGTGTTTGTATGTGTGTGTGTGAACATGTGTGTGTTTGTATGTGTGCACGTGAATGTGTGTGTGTGTGTGTGTGTGTGTGTGTGTGTGTCTGGTCCTGCATTCAAATGTCCATTGCCTTTTCAATTTTATAACTCAGTCCTTAAATCACAGTTTTGTAGTCCTGACTCATACTAGATCTAGAACTCCGGGCATTGCGGAAAGAAAAAAAGAAAGAAATCCCCTTTTTGAATATAACATAAGAGGAACTTCATTTGGAGTGTGATTATTGTACCTCTGGGCAATGTTTAATCCCAAAACCCTACACCTAAGAAAGGGAAACTAATTGTAGAAGCCTTTAAATCTAAAGTTGTGAATCTGCTAGTATTTTGTAAGCTTTAGTAATTTCTCCTGGGGGATAAAAAAGTGATCAGTAAATACTAAAAACTGTTTGTCTTCCCATGTGTTTGTAGAGACTGACCAAAATAGAGACAAAGTGCCTGGTAATAAAAATCTGTGTCTGTGTTTCTGAATTCACTGTTTCTCTGTCTAGAAACAATTTGGTCATGAGATACGAATACGTTTCATGAAGTTTACTTTAGTGTCCTCACTATTAGATTAAATTGCTTGAAATGTTTGCCAATTTATATAGAACCCCAGGAAAAACGGACTTTATTACAAACATATTGATACTTAAAAAAAAAAAAGAAACGCTAAAGATATCATACAATTGTGGCCTTGCCCACTGTGAGCTCCTTCTCTTGTCAACCATTATTTGTAATTTACAGGAGGTAGAAATGAGGTGAATTTTGAAGAAAAACCCAACGGTGAATTGAAGCAAGTGCCAGACATTTTGCATTTTGAACCAAATACTCTCTCAGTTGACAATTCAGCTTCTCAGAAGTTATAACTTCAGGTGGTGTCTGAACTTTTTGGATTGAGTACACACATGAGTAAAATGCTTTTGAGTACACAGTATATGTAATATACATTTTTATTTATGTATCTCTAAAGCAGGATTTAAGAGCTGTGGCTGCTAATCAAAAGGTTAGCAGTTCAAATCTACCAGCTGCTCCTTGGAAACCCTATGGGGCAGTTCTACTCTGTCCTGTGGGGTTGCTATGAGTCAGAATCGACTTGATGGCAATAGGTTTTTTTTTTTTAAAAACAAAGATAATTTTTAAAACCAGATAATTCCGTGTTGTAGGGGGCTATCCTGAGCGTTGTACGATGTTAGCAGCATCCCCAGTCTCTACCCACTAGATGCCAGTAGCCCACCTCTCAGTGTGACCATCAAAAAACATTTCTAAACACTGCTAAATGTCCCCTGTGTGTGTGTGGGGGGGGGGGTGTGGTGGAGGGATTGTTTTAGTTTAAAACCACTGCTCTAAATCATTTACGTGTAACACTCTACCAATCTGTAAAGCAAACACAAAATAATGTATATTTTTTAAGTTGACTTTATTTTTTTTAGTAACAAAAAAAAAATTTTTTACTTTATGAATTTCATCATTAATAATTTTTAGGGAGAGAAACATGATAGAATATGCTTCACTGTTTTTTTAAATCTTGGTTTAACAAGAAGTGATACCCTGATTCAAACTTCAGTTTATTTCAGTACTTGATTTTTAAAGCCAGAGTGGAAAATATATGTAGCTCCAAATGGACAAAATGCAACGTTTTTACTAAATCGTGATCCAGATTTTTCAATCTAGTCCAACAACCATGCGAAGGTTTTTGCTGACATTTTACTAATACATGTCTCGTCTTTGATATCTTGCAAGCAGATTGAAAACTGCATTTTTATATTTTTTACAAGTGTGTTTGAAATTACTGCAACTATACATTTAGAAAACTTTTGAACAGGTTAGAAAACTGTATTTGGACTTTTAAAATTTTACTTATGGAAATTTTTATAGATGACACATAAACATCATTTTCAATATTAAATTCACATAACTATACACACATTTACAGCATATTGTCAGAATGCTTTATACGTAACACTTTCTTTTAATAAAGCAACTACTTCCATGCTCATTGCTAAAATGTCACCTTTGTCTTGAAGAAGCAAGTTATATGGGCTTTTAAAAAATATTTGCTCAACGGTGTAATAGTGACAGCCACTTGTCATCACAGAAATGTCAGCAAATTTGAAATACTATTTGCTTTTTGCTGAAGAAAAATTAGTAAATCATTCTCAGGTTCAAGATCTTTGCCTTGTGATAATCAGCAAACCTTCGTATGGTAACCACAACCAAACTAAACCCACTGCCGTTGAGTCAATTCCAACTCATAGCGACCCTGTAGGACGGAGTAGAACTACCCCCCAGGGTTTCCAAGGCTGTAAATCTTCACAGAAGCAGGTTGCCACATCTTTCTCCCAAGGAGCAGCTGGTGGGTTCAAACCACCTACCTTTCAGTTAGCAGCCGAGCCTTAACCACTGCACCACCACGGTCACTCCCTAATTCATCTCAAATATTGTAAAGAATTTACTGTATTTTATTATTTTTTTGTTTTTTTATTACAGTATTAGAACATCAGTATAATCCAGTAGTATTTTGTGCCCCTCTGGCTTGAACTTCTTGACTGAAATAACTCCTCTATTAGCTTTGCAATGTTATCTCTGTAAACGTAGCCTAGGATTCTTTCTGTGGTTAAACTTACAGTTTTTCCATAAAAGATTATTTTTATCAAATGATTCATTTACTGTTGAGAATATCACCACAGTGCTTTTTCTTCCCTTTAGTGGCTCACAATAAAAGGGGGAAGGTAATCCTTCATATTTCATCGTTGAAACAAAATTTAGCAAATACTATAATCCAAGACCTGTCAGAAACATTTGTACTTTAACTGTTTATACCAAAACTCTTACATTGCACAATTTGTTATAAAACTTGTTTCTTCAGCTCTTTAGCAATGTTTGCTCTCTGTTTTTTTATCAGCGTTCACTGTCTGTACCAGTTTCCCCGAGCTACTGTAACAAATGACTACTATCTTGGTGGCTTAGAATGCAGTGGTTAAGAGCTTGGCTGCTTCTTGGAAACCCTATGGGGCAGTTCTACTCTGTCCTATTGGATTGCTATGAGTCAAAATTGGCTCTATGGCAATAGGTTTGGTTTTATATATACACACACACACACACACACTCACACGTATAAAATATGTATATATATATATATATATATACTGAAAGTAAGTGAATAAATGAGAGGTTCCGCCAACCCTCCCAATCCATGGAACTATAATCTTCCCTAGGTTGACTTTAAGTATTGTAACTGACACGTGACATGTGGAATCCAGGTGGGAATAAGTATCAATCCATATATTAAATGTTGTTGTCGTTGTAGTTAGCTGCTGCTGAGTCACCCTTGACTCATAACCACCCCATGCACAAACGCTGCTCTGTCCTGCGTCATCCCCACGATCAGTTGCTGATCAGACCATTGTGATGCCTAGGATTTTCATGGGCTGATTTTCAGAAATAGATCACCAGACCTTTCTTCCTAGTTTGTCTTAGTCTGAAAGCTCCGCTGAAACCTGTTCAGCATCATAGCAGCCTGGAAGCCTCCACTGATAAATGGCTTGGTGGCTGAGCATGACGTGTATTAGCCGGGAATCAAACCTGGGTCTCCTGCACGTTATTTGTTCTTGTTAGGTGCCGTTGAGTCAGTGACCCCCACAGCCACCCATGTGATGTAGTAGAACTGCCCCATACGGTTTCCTAGGCTGTAATCTTTAGGGTATCAGACTGCCACGTCTTTCTCCCACAGAGCTGCTCGTTAGGTTCGAACTGCCAACCTTTCCGTTAGCAGCCCAGCACTCCATGGCTGCTTTGGGTCTTCTGCGTGGAAGGCAAGAGTTCTACTTCTGAACCACCAATGCTCCCCAAATTAAATATTAGCAAAGCTTAATTTTGTTCTGCATTAATCAAATATGTGTGTGTGTGTATATATATATACATATATATATATATATGTAGAATTTAACCATACTTACTTTCCCGATCCCAGTGGATCACCTTGCATAATTGCTGGGCTACCAGACTCCACTTTCAAGGCCCTGCCGTAGAGTACCGGCTATTCTTAGAGGTGCAAATGATGTGTGTTAGTCTGCATTGCAGACTGAAACGAACTCTATTTTCCTATGTAAAATTAAAACTTGCAGTTCCGTTTTGTTTTGTTTTTCCTGGTATGACCGCCCAATAATACCATCTGGTCTATAACAGTTTGATTTTAGCATGCGATCCCAAAATGACCCGTTGCAAGACTGCCTGGATTCAGGCAGTATGATCAAAAAGGTGCTGAGAAGCAAGCTAATTAGCATCATAGTTATAGTTAGAGCGCAAAATACAAGACAGGCGCCTGTACCGTTAACCAACGGAAAAGCATTCTCTCCCTTAGTCATATGTAAAGGTAATGAAGGAATTTGACCACAAGCATTCTCATAAATCCTTGAAAACATTTTCCTGGCTGAGTTAATAAGTGAATGGAATGGTTCAGAATTTCCCGCCAAAGTATGGCAAGTAATTGGTGAAATCGGCAAAATATCTGGTGACTTTTTAAAAAGACGGTATGTTTTCAGATCATTAAAGTGCAAAGTTTTATTTGCCAGTGATTTATTTTATTTGGAAAGTATCCTACTCATAATGAAATGAGATCGCCATGACTTTAACTTTATAAAATATTTTGACTGCTTCTAAAACCTGTGAGTATCTGTTAGTGTGTGTGTGTGTGTGTGTGTGTGTGTCTGTGTGTCTGTGTGTCTGTGTGTCTGTGTCTTTGTCTATGTATGTGTTTAGGGTAAAAGAGTTGAAGTTACCCTGAAATCACCTATAACTGCAGTTAGTTATTTCTAGGTAAAAAGTTTTTAAAAATCTGGAATTTGACCTTTACCCTATCAATATTTATCAACAAAATGCTAAAGCTAGCTTTAAAGTTTGAGGGAAAGAGTGTACTTAACCTCAACCTATGCTAGGGTTTCTCATTTCCTTGACCTACAAATAACTGAAAGTCAGTGGGCTTTGCAAAACATTTACTCTCATCAGAATTTGGCCCTTCTGTTTTCCAACCCCACATCCCACACAGCTCTGACCCCCTGTATGTGAACATACATAGTAGAGCTTATCAGACCATGGAGCCACTCATCCTAATGCTTGTTGATCACTGGACTGAATGAAGACTTTGGAAATATCCCTGGCTTAACAGCAACATTTTCCTTAACAAGGGTCTTTTCCACTTGAGTAGTTTTGCCCTTCCAAGCATCAGGACTTCTTCAAAGTTAAACTCCCATGATAGGAATGCTACAGTGATTCTGTTGACCCAAAACACATCAAAGACCCAAGCAGTCACTAATGGCTTATGGATATGTACAAGACTCCTAATGATGTCTCCCTCCAGGGTGGTAGTGGTGGCAGAGAAGTGAGTCAGCACAAACTTTTAACAATTCCTCCAGACAAGAGATTGGATTTAAAAGTAACATAAAGCTTCCCAGCTATTTTCTTATCAAGTTATTTCCCATCCGTTCTGTTTTTTTCCCAAAAAGCTTTATTTCATGTAGGGGACAAGAGTCCTATCTCAAAGCTATTTTTGAAGGAATTTCCTCTCTGGTCTCTAACCCTGAGGAACATTTGCCTTAAAAAGGAGGCACTTGTGTTTACAACTAAGTACAAAAGGAGGGGAAAGATTAATTACGGCAAAACTGGCAAGAAGGGAGGTGGGAAACCAGTCCACTCTGTCAAGCCACTTTTGTTCAGATATAAACAGCAGAGTCATCATTTAAACAGGAATGTACACAACCTCCAGGTTTTTCCAGCTACTTCCTTTTCATTGAAAATTCATTCTTCCTTTCACTTTTGAGAATTGTTCAGGATTAGAAATACTTATCCCCAAAGTAATTCCAAAACCGATGGAAAGACTCTAGATACTTTTTATAACGTCTTATTTCCCTTCCCTGATTCTAATTTCTTGTGAAATTCCCTATTCATTATTTTATCTGAGTCGTCGAGGTCATTGTTTGAAAATAAAACCATCAGAGTACAATTTCTTTTTAAATTAAGCATAGTGATTATTGACACTTGATGCTGAGTTCCCTCTAGTATCCTACAACCTGAAATGGAAAACATAGAAACTAGTAATTCAACAGTACAGAAGTGAACACATGCTGGACACTAGGAAGTCAGCACTATTTTAGTTTAAGCGGGGGACAAAGAGGGGGAAAGAGTGTGAAGCAAGTGCTCCGAAGAGGCATAGGAGAGAATCTCACTTTTCTAGTATTAGTTTTTCATGGTAAACTAACTCTAAAACTAAAATCTCAAGCGCTTCTTGAACAAGAGAGGAAGCATCATGTGTTAAAAGGAGGAAGCTTCAATTTTGACCTAAGTAAAATGATACTGGGGGAAATGAAATTAACATTGAATGAATGAATGAATAAATGAGTGAGTGAGTGAGGAAGAAAAAGATGAGGAAGCTAAAGAGAAGCAAAGGAGACAGGCAGGCTGAGACATGTGATGGGACGAAAGAAAGAAGGTAATTTAAGACATCTGCAGAATGGAGACCCAGATCATTGGGTGTCTAAGTGTCCAGGAAGAAAAACTTTATATACAACCTTTAAGATTTATTTTAGAGAAACTACCCGAGATAAGGAGTTTAGTGTTGTAAAAGTATAAGCAAGAATGTCCAAGAACTACACTGGGCATCTACTGGTATCAACCATGTCTTTTGGAGACTCAAAAAGTGGCGTAAGTTGCTTTTCTGATTAATCATTAAACTAGGGTGATAAGTAAATAACTAGCACAGTGGCTGTGCGTTTGATTCTAATATATTAAAAATTAGGAGCTTTTCTTCTCTGAAACATTCTCGCCTATATTTTATGGTTCTTGTAATTATTAAATAGTACCTTCTTAAATTTACTTTCTTCACTGCAAAGTTCTTAATTGATCATTATCAGAGGCCATAAAATATTTATGAGGTGTTTGTTTTTATTCATGCTTTTATTCTGAGTTTTATACTCAGGTGGTCTATATAATACAAGCTATGATGGATTGAATATTTTTGTCTTATTTTTTATGATTCTTCATGTGAAAAAAAAATACTAAAACCAGCTGGACACGTTCATTTTACCGCCTTGTTTTTTTCACCTCAAAGTGGTTTCAGAAGAGAATGGCTGGTTTGAACACCCTCTGAACTGCATCTCAGTCTATTCCCACAACCTCGAAAGCAGTCCCGAACAAATGAGAAATAGGTTGTTGGGGTTCTTATTTCTTCTTTCCTCCCCGCCCTCCCGCCCCCCATTACCAGTTTGTTTTATTATTTGAAAGGTAGGAAGGGAAAAACATCCAAAAATAAAAGCTCTACTTTTTTATAATAATTATCCACATGAAATCCAGTGTATTCAGTCATCTGAATCAATTCGGTCTCTCTTTTGGGCTCTGGAATGAGTTGAGGCTATAAATGAAGACCCAGCGCCGAACCGTGCTGCCATAGTATCGGAATTGAAGCCAATCCTACAGACGGTGTTATGTCGGTGAACAGTGTTTGTCACTTGCATGATACATGTGAGTTCCAAAGCCAGCTACCAGGGTATGAATCTCAGTTTTACCACTTTTACCTGGGTGACTTTGAGCAAGCTGTTTAACCATTCCGCATCTCAGTTTCCCTATCCGTAAAATATGCTTATTGTGTGGATTAAATGAATTGATACATCTAAACCCCTTAGAACATTGCCTGGCATGTTGTTAGCACTTATAAATGTGAGCTGTTAGAATCAGTGTTATTTTTCTTAAGATTTTTAATTACTGTAGTGTTAATAAATTAGAACATTGGTGATACTGTAATATTCAGTGAATTGAGCATAGCACGCTATGAGAAGGCGGTACTGCGAAGTAGAAAAAGCATAGAAGTTGGAGACAGAAGACCTAGTTTCAATCTCAGCGCTAGAACTTACTGGCTCTGTGTTTCTACCCATTTCCCAGTGGCTATTAGCCGCCTACAAGCCAGCCTCTGAGTCAAGGCGACCCCATGTACAACGGGAAGAAACGCTGCCTGGATCTGCGCCATTTCCATAATCGGTCAGGGATGGGACAGTTGAGATCCATAGAGTTTTTATCGGCTGATTTTTGGAAGTAGATCTCTAGGCCTTTTTTCCTGCTCTGTTTTAGTCTGGAAGCTCTGCTGAAACCTGTTCAACATTATAGCAACACGCAAGCCACCTCTGACAGAGGGATGGTGGCTGCATCTGAGGTGCATTGGCCAGGAATCTAACCCAGGTCTTCCTCATGGAAGACAAAAATTCTACCTCTGAACTACCGATGTCCCCACCCATTTCCCAAACCTCCATTATGTTGTCGTTAGGTGCCGTTGAGTCCCATTTTCAACTCGTAGCAACTCCATACGACAGAGGAGAACTTTCCCATGGGGTTTTCTTGGCTGTAATATTTATGGAAGCCGATCACCAGCAATTTCTCCCGAGGAGTCACTGGGTAGGTTCAAACCACCAACTTTTCGTTAGCAGTTGAACATTTAACCATTGTGCCACCAGGGCTCCTTAACCTCAATTACAAAACCTAAAAACCCATTGCTGTCGAGTGGATTTTGACTCACAGACTATAGGACAGAGTAGAACTGCCCTATAGAGTTTCCAAGGCTGTAATCTTTATGGAAGCAGACTGCCACATCTTTCTCCCACGGAGCAGCTGGTGGGTTAGAACCACCGACCCTTCGGTTGGCAGCCAAATGCTTAACCACTGTGCTACCAGGGCTCCTTAACCTCAGTTATATCATCCATAAATACGTAGAAATAACATCCTCTTCTCCCTGTTTTATGTGGAAGGCATATATCAGAATAATTTTTAATATAAAACAAGAACTGTTGCTACCTGTAAGAACATGTTTGATTGAAACGACTCATCTGCTTTTGATGTTGCAACCAAACAATTGTCATCTCCAATTCCTGACAAAATATGTTTATCAACTTCAGTGGGTATCCCAAGGCGTCTGTGCAGCTCCAAAGCCACATGGCTAATTGGCGATGAGCTTTGGATTAGAACCAAAGACTTTGAGGTCGCAGCTATTCCTTCCCACTTGGTAGAATATTAAAGTATCAGCTTTGGACAAATAGATGAGAAGTGATATTAAAGGGAAAACCGTGCTCCGTATTCTCAGTGTGTGGGTAGCATATTTTAAAACAGGGGCTGATTTTCATAGGTTTGCTTTCTTACTCATCACAAAAAGGAACAATTTGGGATCCCAGTACTCCTCCTAGTTGACTACGAAAGGGTTAAAAATTAGTTGTTGCTTTTTTCAATCCAAAAAAACCGAGTCCTTGTGCTTTTGCCAGTGCTGCCGGCCTCCGCCTGTGACAGCCTTCCAAATCAGGTGTGTTGACTCAGACTCAAAACAGCGTTTGTGAACATTTTTGGAGAATATCCAGTCCTAGGGTACACAGCTCACCAGGGCCTGCTTTTCTTGGGGATTATCTAATGCCGTCAGGAAAAGCATTCTTTACAAAAATGCAAGGTATTATTTTCATATAATATTCCAAAGAGATCACTAACGATATGTGCAAAGAGCAAGGATGATTCATGGCTGCCCACTCAACTCCCAAGGAGTCTCTGAAGCTGTTGGATCATTCCGCACAGCTATTGGCACCAGGGCCTTGGAAACCGTTCTGATTGCAAAAGCAGTTCTCTCACTTTCCTGAGGACAGTGATGGATGTCCCTCCTCAAGGACGTTGGTTCGCTGGAAAAATATGGTATTTAATAACTATTTTGAACGCAGGTATGTTTTCTTACTGGGAGATTAAGTATGCATTTCTCTGTGGGTAACTAATGCGGATTCTTGTCAGCTGAAGTTTACTGTTACGCTGAGACCAAGTGCTGGCTGTTCTCTGTCATCAGCTCTTTACTGAACTGCTGTATTATGTTAGTGTGCATTTAAGTCTGCAAAAAAAAGCAAAAAGCAAAAACTCTGCATCAAGCATGTATGCAGATACTTAGGCACAGCAAATATTCCTTATAAGTGACCAAAATAGATTTTCCTTTGATGACTTATTGAAATGGATTGTTGGTTAAAATCCAGTGAGTACTGGCAGGTTTCCACCTCCCAGGGAGCACCTTGGTAATTACAACTCTTTGGCATTCTTTTCAGCAATTTCAGAAGAATACCAAGAATTAAGCCCTCAAAGAGGTTGAATCATCCTTCCACCCTTCAGTGTACTTAACTTCCTTCAGTTCTGGCCAAAGCTCTTTGGAAGACATCCTTGTGAACTTCCGTTGCTGGTGTAAGCAGTGGAAAAACCGAAGGCAATAATCAGTATTGAGTTGCCACAACAGAGAGAAAGACAAATGCCTCTGACCCACTGAGTAGGTAGGAAGAAGAGGGAGGGAGTAGGGAATTGCAGCCATACTGCAGATATAGCACCAAGCTCTCAGTCAGTCTGGTGGATTCTATTATCATTATATTTGTAAGTATAATATTTTTTTTTTACAGGAAGACTTTTTTTTTTTTTTTTTTTTTACCATCCACAATCCTAAATGGGCCTCCTCTTAACTCAAAACAATAAAAAATAACATAAGAATTTTTTCTAAAGTCCCAATTTGATATACCTTATTGTCCCTGATAGTCTTCGAAAGAATCACCTAATGAGGGAGAAAAGTTATGGTCTTTGAAAAGTTGAAATAAAACCACATCATGATAACACAAGAGCTATTGCAAGGAAATACATAGCCACTTGCCAAAGGAATGGGTAGTCAATAAGTGTTGGTGTGTTCTGAATCCAAGGGGTCTCTCCACTAGGAAGACTTGAAGAAGGAGGAAAGACAGGAGGTGGGTTAAGTTGGAACAGGCAGAGAGAAAAGGTGTAGTATTGAACAAAGGGATAGAGGCATGAAAGGACCAAGTCCGTAAGAGAGAGACTTACCAAGAAGCTAATGAACTTACGCTTCAGAGTCCCTAACTTAGATGGACTTCCGAAAGTGCCACGGGTGTAGTGTTCAAGAGGGGGAGAAAAAGCCAGGTTGGAATCAGATAATATTTCTGTGTAACCTTGTGTGCTAAATTGCCAAGAGATCTTCAAATCTGCAATAATTCGTTGTGATTTCTTTTCTCATTCTAATATTCACTTTCATACCTAATTTTGTATAGTAATGTTGCCTTGTCTTTCTTTTGAAAGAGGACATCCCAGATTGCCTAAGCATCAGGCTTTACAAAAACTGGATCCACTCTGATACACAGGAATAATAATACCAGTCTCCCTGTATTAGAGTTCTAACAGGAAAGGGTAAGAATAAGTCAGGGTCATACGCATTTGAAGGCAGATAGGACTTACAGGGGCCATCACTTTGAAATCCTTTATTTCACAGATGAAGAAACTGAGGCCAGAGAGGAGAATGATGTGACCAAGGTCACACACAGCCTGTCGATGGTAGAGAAGAACTTGATCCCAGTCTTTGACCCTCACTCCTGTGGTTTGTCCAGTAAATCAAGTTGTGCAGGATTAAAGAAAACAGGGATGGAAATTCGGCATTCTGATTCATCATCTGGACTTACCCTTGGAAGCTTCCCATGAACAAATGTCTCATGGCTTCTTAAAACAGCTTTTTCAATCCACCCCGCTAGGCACGTACTTCAACTCTGTCCTCCTACTCTTCCTGTCAGTAAGGGATTTAAATAGCAAATGCAAGTGATTCCCTGTTTGTCTTGCCCTGCTTGTAAATCACATGGCCACCAAGAGGCCTCAGGAATTCCCCAGCCTTTTCCACTGACAGTCACTTAAAACTTCCTTTCCTTCTTACCTACTTTTGAATTTGCTCATGAAGATTTTGCAGAATCAACCATTTCTACTTTTCCACCTTATTTCCTATCCCCTCTACCTGATTCCCCAACACCCTACCTCAAACACACACTGTTGTGTAGAACTAGCTCACCAATTATCCCACTCCCACATTTTCCAGGCCAGTAATTATTTAGGGATAAATCGTAGTGAAGGGTGGAAGGAAGGATTGCCCCAAGACCACTCCTTCAACTTCCCTCCACACTGGTGACCTTCGTCTTCAGCTCTCAATGAGTTTGGCATCATCCCAACCCTACCTGCTTTTTTCCCCCTCTGGCATCCTTCCACTCACCGCCACCCCCACCTCCACTCCACCAGTAATATGGAGCTTTCTCGCAACCCACAACCCCAGGTTCTGATCTTTTAAGTCCTGGTTCTTCTCTGAATACAGTTGAATCTTAGGTTAGCTTTCTGTGTACCTCCAGATTCGTCATTGGCCACCCGTTTATGACTTCTTTGTTTCCCTAAAGTAGTCCGAGGAGATGAATCCTGTCAGCATAATTCATTGTTTTTGCAAGCACTAAAGCTTTTAGCAAACTGTGAAAGGGGTGTATGACTATAAAGTTCATAGGGAAAGGGAGAACACTGCCTGCTGACAGATTTTACTCTGTAGCATTGATACCAAGGAGGAGAGAAATCTTCTCAGCAGCAGTAGGTGGTGGCAATGGAAAGGGAAGCAAGACCCCAAGCCCTGACTCATCCCAGCAAGTGCAGCCCCCAGTCCTGCACTGTCCAATAGGGTAGCCACACCTACACGTAGTTAGCGAGCAGTTGAAATGTGGCTAGTGAAAACTTGGCTGCGATTAAGTATTGGTGTGTATCATTAAGAATGATAGTCACAAATACACACCAGATTTCAAAGACTTACTATGAGAAAAAAGAACGTAAAATACATCAATAATTGCATATCGAAATGATGATATCTTGCGTATACCGGGAGTCTCGGTTTCCCAGTGCTTCTGTAACAGAAATCGCACAACTGGGTGGCTTTGAAGAACAGAGATTTCTTTTCTCGCAGTTAGTTCTGAAGGCTAAGAGTCCAAATGAGGGTCTCAGCCGTGTAGACTCCTTCCTTATTGGTAGCCCGGGCATTCCTTAGTTTTTGCCAATTCTCACAAGGCATCTGTCTCCCCCAGTACGCGCTCTGGCCTGTCTCTGTGTCTATTCTGCTGTTTATAGAACTCAGAAGTGATTACATTTAGGATCCACCCTACACTGGTATGACCTCAGCTGATTGATTGCATTACATTACATTGCATTATGGAGGATGATTACATTAGATTACATCCATAGGCATGTTGTTGTTGTTGGGTGCCATCAAGTCCATCCTGACTCATAGAGACCCCATGTGCCAGAGTAGATCTGCCCCACAGGGTTTTCTTGGCTGTAATCTTTATGGGAGCGGATTGCCAGGTCTTTCTCCCATGAAGTGGCTGGGTGGGTTCGAATACTAACCTTTCCGTTAATAGCTAAGCAATTAACCGTGTGCGCCACCAGGGCTCCTTCCCATAGGTATAAGCATGGATGGATTAGCCAATACGCCAGGTAAGCATAGGCTGATTTGTGCTTACTTACTAATCTGTAGTGAATAGTTTCACATGAGTTTCACCACGCCCCATCAAAGTGAAACCCATGTGAAATTGTTTGCTACAGATTAGTAAGCAAGCACAAGTAAGCCTGTGCTTACCTTGCTTACTGGGTCATCCATCCCTGTCAGTGACTGTAAATTTGAAAACAGGCTTTGATTCTGTAGAATGGTGCTATGGGGTTGGGAAAGAGACAGATGCCAGGCAAACCTTGAAGCAGAATCTTTGATGTGGTGAAACCTGTGTGAAATTCTTACTATAGATTAGTAAGTAAGCACAAGTAAGCCCTTGCTTACTGTGCTTATTGGATAACCCACCCGTTTTTTTTAAAGTGGCTACTAACCAAACCAAGCCCACTGCCGTCAAGTCGATCCCGACTCATAGCGACCCTATATTACAGACATGGTTATGTCATATTTCTATCAGATGGGCTTCTCCAGACTCTCCTCACGTCCCCGTCCCAGGCCTAGTGCTTCTCTCCCCCACTGCTGAAGCCCAGAGCTTTGTAGAGTATCGAAGGCCAAGCATCCCATCCCCTGTGTCCTGAAGCCCAGAGCTTTGTAGAGTATCGAAGGCCAAGCATCCCATCCCCTGTGTCCTGAAGCCCAGAGCTTTGTAGAGTATTGAAGGCCAAGCATCCCATCCCCTGTGTCCTGCAATCCTAATTTGGATCAGAAAACATTTTTATTTAATTATAGGTACATTTAGTGCTTGGGGCCTGAGCCTCATCGCTAGAGTACTTTGAGTCAAGTAGACTTTTTCTTCCTTGGCTGGAATCCCAATGGTGTTGGTGCTGAGAACATTCAGAGTTTAAAACAAATGATTCGTAAACAAACAAACAAAATAAATTTGTATATAACCTGAACAGGAAGAGGCTATTTTTAGCCTCTATTGTTGAAGGACCTTTCCATAAAAACTTTAGACAGAGAGGGCTGAAATGCTTACAATTACTTCATCATGGACTGCTGTTTTTCTCTTATTGAAGTGACTTTGGCGAGTCTAATATACATTAACGACCTTTGATTGTTTGAGAAGAGGCTTGGTCAAGAGGAGCAGGGATTTTTATTAAGATGATGAAATATTTCATATGGTTATAGAAATATAGAATATGTAAAAATATTCAAGTGGCCTTTGTACTCACCATTCATCTTAAGAAATTAAAAGTTCTCCAATACCTTAGAAAGCCCTTCCCATTGCCCAGAGGTGACCACTAGTCTTAATTTCCTGCTTACTATTCCTTTCCTTTTAGTGGGAATTTTACTACCAGAGAAGCCATTTTAAAAGCTAGGTTGGTCATTTAAAACTGCCTCTGTCGTATGGACCTGCTTAAAATAATGGTCCTGATACTGTACAGCAACCTAAACTCCAAAGCAACTATTCCGTTTTTATGAGTATTTTTCCATTAAGGAGGAGGAGGAAAGGAGGTAGAAAGAAAAGAATAGTATTAACTTGTGTGAATACACTTCCTGTATCAACAATGGCAGCACAGAGAGAAACCCAACTCTTCAGGCTGGGTTTAGGGGATCGAGGGGCAACAGAAACACTTGTGAACGACCACAGGAAACTGCATCAAAAAGTCTAGCACATCATAAATATTCCACAACTGTTAGTGGTCCCCTGGAGAGACAGCGATGTTGAATGCCTCAAATATTCCCAGATAATTTTGATTTCTTCCTTCCTACTCTCCTGAGAGTAAAAGATCTAGAAACTCCCCAGCTTTAACTCGCTTCCCCAACTGTATCTACCATTTCTATATAACGTAAAAAATTGGTATCTTTATCCATTCAATAACTTTCCCGGTCTCTTTTCTAATATTGTCTGTATAGTCCTCTGTAGTCCTTTTGCTCATCTTAGAATGCAATAATGAAAGAATCACAGAGTGTGTTTTACTTCAGCAGTTTGCTTCAGCAAGTATTAATGCCCATCTAGTATTCGGCAGTTCAAATCTACCAGTGGTTCCTTGGAAACCTAGGGGGCGGTTCTGCTCTGTCCTATCGGGTCACTATGAGTTGGAATCGACTCGATGGCAACAGGTTTGGTTTTGTTACTATTTGCCAGATACCATATTAGACTCTGAAGATAGACAGATGAATATGATGTGGTCCCTGTCCTGAAGGAACTTATATTCTAGTGAGTAAAGCAGAGAGATTAAAGAGGTAGTAAGAAGGGGTTGATTTAACAAACATTTATTGAGCACCTCCTATGTGCCAGATGCTGTTAGAGAAAATAAATTATATATTATATACTGGAAGGTAAAAAATGCTCTGGAAAAAAAATTCAGCATAGAATGGGGATTGAAATACAGGAGTGGTGAGGAAAAGGATATGTGAGTGACATCTGAAATAAAGTGCTCTGAGAGGGTGACATTTAAGTAAAGACATGAAGGGAGTTAGCAGCCATGTGGCTCTCTGGGAAAGAGCTTTGCAAGCAGAGGGAACTGTAAGTGCAGAGATCTTGAAGTAGGAGTAAGCCTCAGGTTTCTGCTTTTTCCAGCCTCCCTTTTAAGGAACATCAAGAGTCCAATATGGGAGCAGGAGTGAGCAAGGGGAGAGGAGTGGGAGAAAATGTGGTAGAGGAAACAGAGGGGAGAACCTGGCAGGATGCTGTAAGGACGCTCGTTTTTACTTTGAGTGGGATAGGAAGCCAGTGGAGGTTAGCAGAGGAGTGATGTTATCTGACTTAAGTTCTGGTAGGATTGCTGTGACTTCTACATTTATAATAGATTCAAGAGGGATAAGCATGGAAGTGAGAAAACTAGGAGGTTATTGGAATCATCCAGACGAGAGATGATGTTGGCTTGGACCAGACTGGTAGCAATGGAGGTAGTAAGAAGGGGTTTGGTTCTGGGATTATTTTAAAGGTCTAGCTAATGAGATCTGCTGATAGGGTGAGGGACATGAGAGGAAGAGAGGCGTCCAGGGTGATTTTAAAATATTGAAATATTTTTAAAAATATTTTGAAAAAAATAGAGTTTTCAGGAACCCAGAAGACTGAGGGAGAAGCAGGTTTTGAGGGGAAGATGAGGAGTTCAGCATCAGTTCAGTCATCAAGTTTTAATGCCTCTGAGACAACCAAGTGGAAATGCAATTGGGAAATTGGATCTAGAATTCACAGGAGATGCCTGGACTGGAGGTATAATGTTGGGAGTTATTAGCATATAGATGGTATTAAGACCATGAGACCTAATGAGGTTACTAGTTGGGGAGTTTAATTAGAGATGTCAAAGCTCTGAGCCTTTGAGCACTCTAACATTTAAAGTCTAGGAGTCAGTAGAAGCCAGCTAGAGACTGAAAGGAGTGGTCAGTGAGGAAAGAGGGAAATTAGAGAGTGCAGTGCTCTGGAATCCAAGAGAAAAGTTTTTAACAAGGAGTGTGGAGAGTGATTAACTTATCAACTTAAGTGATTAACTTGATGCTGACAGGTCCAGAAGATGAAGACTTGAGAACTAACCACTGAATTTGATTAAGTCAGTGGTGACCTCAACATGAGCAATTTGGTGAAGTGGTAGAAGTTAAAACTCAATTAGAATGGGTTCCAGAGGGAATAGAAGGAGTGGAATTGCAGGTAGTGGGTGTAGGCAAGTATTTCAAGGGCAACAAGTAAATGGACTGAAACAGCTGGAGGGAGAAACGAGTTCAAGAGGGGAGTTTTATGCTGATGGAAATGATTTAGAAGGAGAAAATATGGTAATTCAGGAGACAGAGGCGGGAATTGCTCGAGTCCTTGAGTATGTGAGAGGGGGTAAGATCTAGGGTTCGTTGTTTATGCTTAGATAAATGAGTTTAAGGTCAACCTACTGAAGTGTTTTCTACAGTAGTATTTCACTCTCTCTGCTCCACTCCTCATGAAAAACCATTTTGCTTACATCTTACCATAGAAAATTTCTTGTTTTTCCCATAAATTCTTTACACCACTGTGAAATTCCATACCAGATATTAGTAGACACATGTTTCAGCAAAAATGGGACCTTACTGCTAATAAATTTGAAAACAAATATGTGTCTCAACAGCAAGCAAAGAGCATTAGCTGTCAGGAGCTCAATTGTAGAATCAATGAATGAAGTAGAAATTCCAAATCAGAAAATAAAACTTATTTCTCATCTGCATTTGATGTCTAATAGTAAGAGTTTATTTATTGATTTTATTGATTTATTTTCCGTGTTTAAAAGCAGATGTTCTGTCATCAGAAAATTAGTTTCATGTGATTGTTTTGGTCGTAATAGGATTCTTACTGGGAAATTGGGCAACATAGGACAATATTGACCTATTACGAACTGAGATTATTTGTACTATGAATAAAGAAGCTATGTTGTTGTTGTTAATTGTTGTTAGTTGCTCTCAAGTCAGCTCTGACTCATGGCGACTCCATGTACAACAGAGTGAAACATTGCCCAGTCCTGTGCTGTCTTCATGATCAAGTCCATTGTTGCTGCCACTGTGTACTTTGAGTCCCTTACAATCTAGGATGTTCATCATCCAGCACTATATCAGACAATAGTCTGTTGTGATTCATAGGGTTTTCATTAGCTAATTGTTGAAAGTAGATCACCAGGCCTTTCTTCCTAGTATGTCTTAGCCTGGAAGCTCCACTGAAGCCTGTCCACCATGGGTGTCCCTGCTGGTATTTGAAATACTGATGGCAGCATAGCTCCCAGTACCATAGCAACATGCAAGCCATCACAGTCCACCAACTGACGGACAAGTGGTGAAAAGAAGCTAGAGCAGGTGTTTATATATAATTAGTTGATTTAGTGACCAGTCCTACAAAATTCACTTTAGGAACCGTGTAAATCCAACGTGATACTACTCAGTGAAAGTTAGTCTCAAAATCGTGTTCTTTCTACTCATGGTATGTTGTACAATGGCCCCCAAAATTGCTTAGTTTCGTAATTACAATAGTTCATAATTATAATAGTTAACATTTACTGAGTACCTCCAAGGTACCAAGGCTGTTGGCCTCACGACAGTTCTGTAGGTTGGAGACTTTTACCATTTTCAAGAGAAATCCCAGGAGTTTAAATAATGAGCCTAACATTACATCCTGGTGGAAATTCCTGGAACCCTCTACTATAGAACACGTAGTATGGCTACGCAAAGGAAAGCCTTAGAAATCAAAGGTAACTTCTATTTGAATTCTGAAAGCCACATAAACTTTTACAGTCTCATTGTGTCTCAGAACAATTTAAAAGTCAGGTACCTTTTTGCATATTGGGAAAAACAGTAAAGCATTCATTAGGTTAGTTAATCTTTAGTGGTCATTGAAGAAGAGTTTTCACCTTTGGTTTAAACTATGCTCTCTCTGTAAAACTAAATGAAGCGTATGCAAGTTATTTTCCTCTAGATGTTACAGTTAAAACCCTTGCATCCAACAATCTTTATCATTAAAGAATTCTGTAGGGAGAGATTGTACCAAAGGGGAAGGGGAAAAAGTAAGAATCGTCAGTTGAAGATTTGGTTCCTTCTATCCAAGATAATTAAATGGACTTTCCTATGACAAGGTCATTATTTAGGAACAAAGATGGATGGATGGGTGGATGGATGGATGGATGGATGATTAATAGACAAATGTTTATAAAAATACTTGTTAATGTTGTTTGAACAATGACAAAAACCTCAGGAAAATTCTCAGTTTAAGTGCATTCTGCTAAAACATTTTTCAGACCAATTCCTTACCTTTAATTCACATGATTCATCTCTTATAGGACTAAAGCTGCTTAAATTTTTGTACTCTTGCCATATGAAAGCATGATCTTTCATGCAAATTAAAGAACTCATAAAACGGTTGGGAAGCATTTCCTGTAAGGGGAAAAAATGAATGTGTGTTCTAAGCCCTCTATGCACAGATTTGTCAAAGTCTACTGCCTCCCTGCTTCAGTGGCTTCTGGCATTCGTAAATAAGTCGTAAATTTTTGATGTGACTGTGTCAATGACATGCATAATCTGGCCATGCCTAAAGCAAATGTCCGTTTTAGCGGGGGTCCTGTATCGGAATCATTGATTCATGGCATGGCTCTGTGTATGTCTTCAGTGGAGCGTCAGGATCACAACCAGCACAAGCAAAGCAAACTCTCCTTGCCTCCTTCCCTCTGGCATCCAGCTATAAAGGAATCTGGGGTGCCTTATTTACTTATATGATCAGTATTTTGCTGAAGTTTTATTATAAATCTTATTTAAAAATACAAAGCAACACATCTGAAGGATAAAATTCAGTTTGATTTTTAGCAAAGTCTGGCTTAAGAAGGAGCCTTGATGGTGCCGTGGTTAAGAGCTCAGCTGCTAACCAAAAGGTCGACAGTTCCAATCCACCTGCTGCTCCTTGGAAACCCTCTGGGGCAATTCTACTCTGTCCTGTAGGGTTGCTATGAGTCAGAATCCACTCGATGGCAACGGGTTTGGTTTTTGGTGGCTTAAGAAGGCTGTGAACTTAGAGTACTAAAGACAATCCAGCTAACATTTATTTCATAAATTAGCCATTCCGCTCTGTGACACAAAATGGTTCTACACTCAGGGCACTGAAAATCCAGTGGATAAGATACACACGTGAACAACTAAGTGAAACCTTACACGTAAATGCTGTCCCAGAAGCGCCAAGAAAGGACCATGGTGTGCAGAGCAAGTAATGATTAGTTCAACTAGACTTGACAGAATAGGGCAGCTTTTGGGAGGGGATATCCTCTAAGTGGAAAACTTGAAATATGAATTAAGGGAGTAATGGAATGTCTGCAAACACAGTCTGCGTTTGATAAGTATCTGGATTACTTAGAATATATATGCATCCATAACAAACTCAAGGTTTACATGTAGAGCTGCCGTCAACACTCAGTAAAAACCAAAAACCAAACCCGTTGCCATCAAGTCGATTCCGACTCATAGTGACCCTGTAGGACAAAGTGGAACTGTCCCATAGAGTTTTCTAGGAGTGGCTGGTAGATTCGAACTGCCAACCTTTTAGTTAGCAGCAGAACACTTAACCACTGCACCACCAGGGCTCGCAATACTCAGAAATCCACAGCAAATCCAATATCACAAAGGCAATGACGTGTTTATGTTTTAAAGAGAATAAAAGCAAATAGGCATACCAAGCATGTATGTTAAGTAATGACTTTTTTGTTAATTCTTGATTAAAATGTAATATACATACAGAAAAGTGCATGTATAAGTGCATATATAAAACCAAAAAAAAAACTCCCGTTGCATTGAGTTGATTCTGACTCATAGTGACCCTATAGGACAGAGTAGAACTGCCACATAGGGTTTCCAAGGAGTGCTTGGTGGATTCGAACTTCCTACCTTTCGGTTAGCAGCCATAGCTCTTAACTACTATGCCACCAGCGTTTCCAGTGCATATATATAAGTTTAATAAATTTTAAAAATCGAACACATTTAACCCATTTAATCAGAGCCCACATCAAGAAATAAAACTTTACTAGCTCTGCAGAGTACCCCTCATGCCAGTCACAGCCAGCACCTCCCCAAGGTGAACACTATCTCGGCTGCAGCGAAGATCTATTGTACTTTCTCATAAATACAATCATATGCGTTATTTCATGTCTGACTTCCCTCACTCAACATTATGCTGGTGAGATTCATCCATAAGGTTGTACGTAGTCATACAGTGTTCATTCTCATTCTTCTATTGTATTGATATGCTTTCATTTATTTATGTATTCTACTACTGATGGACATTTGGGTAGTTTCCAGTTTGAGGCTATTACAAATGATGCTGCTATGGACATTCCAATATGTGTTTTTGATGAACGTATGTATACATTTATATTCGGTACATTTCTGTTCAGTGTGTATCTGATAGAACATCTGCGTCGTAGTTGGGAGATACTACCGAACAGTTTTCCCAAGTAGCTGTACCAATTTACCCTATCAGCAGTTTATGAAAGTTCCGCTCACTGCGTAGCATCACCAACACTGGTATTTTCCATCTGTTTCTGTTTAGACGTTCTGGTGGATGTGTAGAGGTATCTCACTGGAGTTTATTTTGCATCTTCCTGATAATTAATGAAACTGAGCCCCTCTCATATGTTTGTAAAGTGTCCTTTTAAGTCTTCTGCCCATTTTTTGTATAGCATTGTCAGTATTTTCCTTATAGATTTTTAGGAGTTCTTCATATATTCTAAGGAGCCTTGGTGGCACAGTGGTTAAGGGCTCAGCTGCTAACCGAAAGGTTGGCAGTTTGAATCCACCACCCACTCCTTGGGAGAAAGATGTGGCAGTCTGTTTCCATAAAGGTTACAGCTTTGGAAACCCTATGAGGCAGTTCTACCCCATCCTATAGGGTTGCTATGAGTGAGAATTGACTCGATGGCAGTAGGTTTGGTTTTTTGTTGTTGTTGTTTTAATGTATTCTGGACACAAAACTATCTCAGATATACGTATTGTGAAGATCCTCTCCAGCTCTCTGAATAGTGTCTTTGACAAACAAAAGTTCTTAATTTTAATTTAGAACAATTTGTCGGGCTTTTTTTCTTTTAAGATTAGTACTTTTCTGAGTTGCTTATGAGGTCTTTGCCTACCCTTCTCCAAGGCCATGAGATCAAACATTCTACTTTTCTCTAAAAGCTGTATAGTTTACCTTTCACATCTAGGCCTGTAATTCATGGAATTGATTTGTATTATCCAAGATGTAAGGTCAAGATCAAGATATTTTTTCCCCTATATGGGTGTCCAGAACTATTTTACTGAAATAGGCAATTATTTTAATTCAACTGAGATGTATTGGAAACCCTGGTGGCATGATCATAGTGGATAAGAGCTATAGCTGCTAACTAAAAGGTCGCAGTTCGAATCCACCGCATGCTCCTTGGAAACCCTATGGGGCAGTTCTACTCTGTCCTATAGGGTCACTGTGAGTCGGAATCAACTTGATGGCAATGGGTAAGATGTATTAGATCCGCTAAAATAAGTAAGAATAAATTTATATTCTATCATCTTAAATATTTTCTATCATCTGTAATCTTGGTTTAAATATCAAGACCATTTTATTTTTGATGACTAACTCAAAATTCCAGTGAATATTGAGAATGAAATTGGAGGAGAAGTAGGTGAATTTCGCTATATAAATCTATCCTACAGATATTAAATTGGAGTAGTTCTAGGCTGATTCTGCATTTTCCATTCTGTGCAGAAATAGTGCTAGTTTACACATGATTTCCAGTCCAAGAATTAAACAATTCTCCCCATTAAACTAATGATTGAAACAATGTCCGAAATTTAAATAGCAAAATGAATAGGAACATTGGCATTTTTTTCTCTAGACTACCACATGGGATGGACATGAGTCAAAATTGAGGAGAACTAACAACTACAACAACATAATTTCATTTACAGTTCTTGCTATCACTGTGCATCACTTTCTTCAAATTCCATTTGAAAGAGTGGGTGCTTTGAAATGTATGTATGACTAATCCTCTAAAACTTCAGCATGTTACTATGTCTCTTACTCAGGAATTTGAGGGAAGTGTGGCTAGAGGCTATTCATTGGAAATACCTTTTTTTAACAACATAAACAGTGAGTATACAGTGGCCTTCACCAGATGGAATACACAAATCAAATCTGTGGAAAGAGACTATGGAGAAGCTACATATCATCCATCAGAACAAGGCCAGGGGCCAGCTATGGAACTGACCATCAATTGCTCATATGCAAGTTCAGCTTCAAAATTAAAACAAGTCTATGAGAGCCAAAGTATGACCTTGAGTATATCCCAGCTGAACTAAGAGACTATCTAAAAAATAGATTTGACATATAGAACACTAATAACTGACGACCAGATGAGTTGTGAGATGACATCAAGGATGTCACTCATGAAGAAAGCAAAAGGTCATTAAAAAGATAAGAAAGAAAGAAAGAACCAAAATGGATGTCAGCAGAGACAGAAACTTGCTCTTGACCATGGAGCAGCTAAAGCGAATGGAAGAAATGATGAAGTAAAAGAGCTGAACAGAAGATTTCAAAGGGCAGCTGGAGAAGACAATGTGCAAAGACCTAGAGTTAGAAAACCGAAAGAGAAGAACATACTCAGCATTTCTCAAGCAGAAAGAACTGAAGAAATAAGTAAAGCCTCCAGTTGCAATACTGAAGGATTCTATGGGCAAAAAATTGAATGATGCAGGAAGCATCAAAAGAAGGTGGAAGGAATCCACAGAGTCACTGTACCAAAAAGAAATGGTCTATATTCAACTATTTCATGAGGTAGCATATGATCAAGAACCGATGGTATTGAAGGAAGAAGTCCAAGCTGCACTGAAGACATTGGCAAAAAACAAGACTCTAGGAATTGAAGGAATACCAGTTGAGAAGTTTCAACAAACGGATGCAGAGCTGGAAGTGCTCACTCCAATATGCCAAGAAATTTGAAAGATAGCTCCCTGGCCAACTGACTGAAAGAGATCTATATTTGTGCCTATTCCAAAGAAAGGTGATCTAACAGAACGTGGAAATTGTCCAACAATATCATTTATATCACACAGAAAGAAACTTTTGCTGAAGATAATTCGAAAACGATTGCAGCAGTACATTGACAGGGAACTGCCAGAAATTCAAGCCAGATTCAGAAGAGGACGTGGAACAAGGTATGTCATTGCTGATGTCAGATGGATCCTGGCTGAAAGCAGAGAATACTAGAAAGATGTTTACCTGTGTTTTATTGACTACGCAAAGGCATTCAACTGTGTGGATCATAACAAATTATGAATAACATTGCAAAGAATGGGAATTCCAGAACACTTAATTGTGCTCTTGTGGAACCTGTACGTAGACCAAGAGGCAGTCGTTTGAACAGAACAAGGGGATACTGCATGGTTTAAAGTCATGAAAGGTGTGGGTCAGTGTTGTCTCCTTTCACCATACATATTCAATCCGTAGGTTGAGCAAATAATCCAAGAAGCTGTCACCTGTTTAACAACGTTAATTCCATCTGCAGCAGTAATTCCCCATTGCCATGAAACCTAACATTTTTACTGGTTCCTGAGATTGGGACACGGACAGACATGGGGTGGGGAGGCATGATCTGCCTAACACAATCGTCTTTTCTATAAGAGAAGTCCCGAAGTGTAGGCAATGTGCATCCCTCTCTCAGCAATTCCAAACAACTTGTTCCATTTTTTTTCTAGAGGAAACGAAAAACATATTAAAACTATAGAAGTCATAAAACCAAATCATGTCCTGACCTAACTGCAATATAATTTTATTTTTAGGAAATAAAATAAGAAAATGTGCATCCAGAAAAGCATGACTCTAGAAATATGACTGAGCAAAAGAAGATCCTATAAAAGTTTGATTTTTTTCGAGGTCCACATCTGAAAGGGGATAAATGAATCCCCCATTTACCACAGGGAAGAAGTGATACACACTGTAGTCCATTTATCTAACATTCTCTAGATGACAACATTATAGAGATGAGGAAGAGAGAGTGGCTGCAGGGTTAGGGAGGGCGGAGGAGCATGACCACAAAAGAGCAGGATGAGGTCGTTCTGTGGTGACTGAATAGTCTGTGTCTTGACTGTGGTGGTGGTTGTATGTATCTATCCGTGTGATAAAATGTCACAGAATTATCCACGAAGACATATTAAAAAAATGAGCACATGCAAAAACTGGTGAAATCTGACTAAAGTGTCTAGTCTAGTTAATTATACCATGCCAATCAATCTTCTGGTTTTGATAATGCACTATAGTTATGTACAATGTCACAGTGAGAGAAGCTAAGTGATGGGATCACTGGATCCCACTGTTCTATTTTTGCAACTTCTTGTGAGTCTATAATTGTTTCAAAACATGTTGATCTTAAAAATGTGTGTTTAAAAGAAAAAAGAAGGAAATGAGAATGTGAGTGGATGGTTAAAAATTGAAGACAAGTGCCTACACATCTGTCTGCAATGTTTAAGGTAGAAAAAATGGATTTGATTTATGGTTTCATATTTGGTAGAGATGTGGGTCAGTTAAATTAATAAAATGTGTTCTCATTTTCAAATCATTCCAAATCTGTAGTCTCATATATGCTTAAAGTTCAATAAACTAAGTAGTTTTATCCTTAATCCAGTAGCTGAAAAAAAGAGACAGAAAAAAAATAAGAGAGAGCGAGAGAGAAAGAGAAACTATTTGGTTTCTTCAGAAGCACTAAGAGTTGAATAACATCATCTTACTCAAAAGTTAACTGAGATTAGTTTGAAAAAGGAAAATAGGAGAAGAGCTCAGCTTCCCCTCCTGAGTGAGCTCTGAGGAGAACTGGGGTGTGTCAGGAAAGAGACTTCCCGCCACAGGTTCCCAGGAAGCCAGCCCTCTGACAGGAACTTCACACAGAGGGCTCAAATGTTTTTCACTTCAACATATGCAAGAAAATTCCAGAAAGCACGTTTCAAAAATATTTGATTTCAAAAATGTGTGTGTTTTCTCAGAGTTCAAGACATTTCAAAACAATCATCGTAACTGTGCTGGGAAGAAATGCACTATCAGTTACCACTGAACATGTAGAGAGAGGAAAATATTTCGTACAGCCTAATGACTTTATCAGCAGCCCTGGTGGCACAGTGATTAAGAGCTCGGCTGCTAACCAAAAGGTTGGCAGTTGGAACTCACCAGCCGCTCCTTAGAAACCCTACGGCGCAGTTGTACTCTGTCCTATAGGGTCGCCAGGAGTCGGAATTGACTAGGTGACAGTGGGTTAATGACTATCTGTTGCGGTAGTGCGGGCCTGAAATCAGAGGACCCGCAGTTTGAGAACTCTGGAGAAAAAGCAGAAATTAACAAGAGACCAGGAACACGGGATGGGAGTATACTAGAATTTGTTCAAATGAAGCTTGCAGGCTCTGGAAGATTCTGGGAGCTGATTCCTTTTGAAATGGAACTTCGTGAGCTCCAGTTAGATCAGTTAAGTTCCTGAGGGATAGAGCTTCCATTTTCTGATATTAAAAATTTTAGAAACAAGCATACAAATCTAACGTCAGAAGTTTGCTGAAAATAATACGTTTTCCTCACTAACTGAAGCCTGGGAAGTTCAAATCACTATTCTGACACTTCCTAGCTGTGTAAGCTGGGCTCATTTATACAATAAACCTGGGTCTAAATTGCATCATATATAAAAGGAATTATTATAATGGCTAACGTTTGGAATGCTGCTATAAATTTCTTTATGCGTATGGCCTCATCTAATCCTACAAAAACACCTGCTGAAATACTATACTACGTACTTCACAGGAAAGGGTTAAATGTGAGGCATAAATGAACTAAACCAACCCATTGCTGTCAAGTGGATTCTAACTCAGAGCAATGCTGTAGGATAGAGTAGAACTGCCCCATAGGGTTTCCAAGGCTGTAAATCTTTACGGGAGCAGACTGCCACATCTTTCTCCTGTGATAAATGAACTACAGTGTGTGAAAACTCAGCACTATACTGGAACGTGCTAGGTACTGAATAAAGTGTTGGTTTTCTTTCCTTGGTTTCTCTTACTCAGGAGTTTTCCTAGCAGTGACTTCAGCACTGAGGATCCCACTGGCCACCCCTTGTCAGGGTGCTCCGGTAGTAAGGATGAGAGTGTATTACTGAAATATTTTCGTAACCACCCTTACGGGGCTAGGAACTTAACTCTTAAAATAATTAACTACCATTTTAATTGCCCACACTCTACAAATTCGTTATAAAAATAGCTACCCCAAGATGATGTCTGTGAAAAGTGCATTATTCTCAAAGAATGGCACCATAAGAGTGCAGCAAAATTATTGTTCTTTTGGGTTGTTATTATGATCAGCTTTTTGCAGAGGTGATCGCATGTAGACTTACTGATCCTCTTAGACTTAGTTCTGAGCCCATCAACTAATCCTGAGCTCTGCCCTATCCTGGGAAGTAAGCCTGCTGCCAAGGACAGGCGTTCTAGTATCTGCAGCAATAGGATTCATTTGGAATTTGCTTTAGACACAAACCTCTTCTCCCTTCCCTCCCGAGCAAGCCCTCACCTGACATATCAGCTACACTGAAAACACCATCTTCCCTCAGAGGATTTGAGCCATTGTCAAAGTACCCTTTGCAAGGCCTTGATTAGAGGCCCTATTAAGGCCCCTGGGTGGCACGGTTTGTACTTGGCTACTAGTCGAAAGGTTGGTGGTTCAAGCCCACGCAGCAGTGCCATGAAAGAAAGGTCTGGTGATCTGCTTCTGTTAAGATTGACCAAAAAACCAAACCTACTGCTGTCAAGTTAATTTTGGCTCGTGGTGACCCCATGTGTTACAGAGTAGAACTGCTCCGTAGGGTTTTCTTGGCTGTAATCTTTACAGAAGCAGATCACCAGGCCTTTCTTCCATGGTGCCACTGGGTGGATTCGAACCACCAACCTTTAGGTTAGTAGTCAAGCGCAAACTGCTTGCACCACTCATGCACTTTGGCATAAAATTACAGCCACTGAAAGCCTTATGGAGCACAGTCCTACTCTGAAACGTGGGGTTGCCATGAGTCAGGATCAACTCAACAGCAATGGATATGTTAGAACTTAAGTAGAATTCTGCTTTCTCCTGTATATAAACTACTTTTTTGAAGAAGAAGAAGTGAGGCCCTATGGAATCTCGGTGAACTCTTTCAGGTCACTACTGACTTCACATGAATTAGGAAATTTTTTTTAAGTCATATGAATTGGATGCAGCCTAAATGGCATAAATTGCTCCATTCCTGAAAGTTTCACTTGGTTCTTAATAAAAACCCTTGACATTTAATCAGGAGAAGGCAGTAGGTTAGTAGCAACTCGATATTTCTTTCTTGCCCCCATCCCATGCTGGTAATTGGTCCACAAGGACGGTGCTTTCCTGTCTTACACCACGGAGGGATTTCCAAATCTTTGATACGCTTAGCAATTTACTTTCTCCTGTATAGTTCCCTGGGCCTGCTGTAACAAATTACCACAAACTTGGTGGCTTAAAACTGCAGGAACTTATTCTCTCACAGTTCTGGAGGCTGGAAGTCTAAAATCAGCATCACTGGGTGCAAATGGAGGTGTCGACAGGGTTACACACTCACCGTGGGCTCTGAAGGAGAATCCATTCTTTGCCTCTTCCAGATTCTGGTGCTGTCTGCTTTCCCTGGCTTCTGGACACATCACTCCAGTCTCTGTGCTCACATTGCCTTCTCCCCTTCTTCTGTGTCAGATCTGTCTCTGCCTCTCTCTTATATGGATGCACGTTTGCATTCAGGGCCCATTCAGCTAATCCACCACCACTCGTCTGTCAACTTGCGTGTTGCTGTGATGCTGGAAGCTATGTCACTGGTATTTCAAATACCAGCAGAGTCATCCATGATGGATTAGTTTCAGTGAAAATTCCAGCCAAAGCAGACTAGGAAGAAAGGTTTGGCTATCTGCTGCTGAAAATTAGCCAATAAAAACCTTGCGGATCCCAACAGAACATTATTCCACTTGCTTTCTTTGGACACGTTATCAGGAAAAATCAGTTGTTGAAGGAGAACATCATGTTTGATGAAGTAGAGGGCCTTGGGTGAAGGAGAGGGCCAGCAAGGATGAGGGAGACCCTCAGTGAGGTGGACTGGCACAGCGGCCACAATGATGGACTTGAACTTCCAGGCGTTGGTGAGGATGACACAGGACCGAGCAATGTTTCATTCTGTTGTACATAAGGAAACCGTGACTCAGGGTCAACTCCACAGCATCTGTCTATCTATCCCTATCAGATCATCCAAGATAGTCCCTCCATTTCAAGATCCTAAACTTAATCACCTCTGCAAAGTCCTTTCTGCCACATAAGCTCACCTTCACAGGTTCCAGGGACTAAGACCTGGATATCTTTTGGGGGACCATTTTTTAGCCTACCACACTCCCCCTACTTTAACAGCTTCTGGATGGCTCCCCATAGCATATTCTAATAACCACTAAAGAAAATTGAAGTTAGTATACTCAGTAGACATGAAATGAGCTTTATTTCAGAAGTCAAGTCACAGAATTTCAGAGCATTAGGAGCCCTAAGCCACAAAGTCGTCTACTGTGGAGCTCAGTGTGGAGCAAGGCATGAAAGGTTAGACCTTTTGGTTAAAGTCCACGGTTAAAAGCCCATGACTGAGACCACTTCTTTCACGTTTATCACCAGACGCATTTTCGCACCGGACACTGATTTTCCATCCTCAGGCATTTGATGTCTGCAAAATAGTTAACTCGCATTTTCTATACTGTACAGAAACATTCTTCAAGTGTTCTCCCAGAATCAATAATGCATACCCATTTATAGCTCACTTTCAATTCACAAGGCTTCTATAAATTTCCAATGACTGTGAAGACAGTTTAATCAGTTTTCTTCTCAGTGACTGTAACTGAGTTTAAGGGAGGCCTTCCTTGTATTGCGTTTCTCTCATCATCCAAGCAACTGTTTCACTCTTCAAACATTAAACAACATACAGAAATGCATACATCAAAATACATTTTATTTCTAAAATATTTTAGTATACATCAATAACTTTCTCTAGCATAGCATGATCTAATAACAATGAAAAGAAATTAAAATTATTGCACTACATAAATTTGAAATCAGATTTATTTTATAAATCATAGAATTTTATAGCTTAAGGGATCTAAGTAATGAAATATTCTTGTGTTCTTAATCCCTTTGAGAATGTGATGAAAAGTAATAAAACCAACAGGTTAAAAAAACTCAGATTTAGACCAGCTCTTTCATTTATCAGATGGAGTAACAGAAGTTCCACAGGTTAAGACCAGTCTAAAACCACAAAGCAAGTTCTAGAACACAAGCATACAGTGGAACCCAGGTACACTGGCCCTGACTGGTGGTGATTTTTATTAGTAAAAAGAACCATTCTTTATTGAGTTTCTCCTATGAACCAGGCAATATTCTATACGTGTGTGTGTATGTATGTACATATACTTGTATATATGTACGTATATGTCTATATATACATATATAAATAATATATACATGTATTATATGTATGTATATTTAAAAGTAGAAAAACCCTGCAAGATAGGAATTACTTCTCCCATTTTATAAAAACACGAGGTTTGAGGGACTAAGTAATTTGCCTAAGTTCTCACAGATAATTAAATGAGAGAACCAAGATTTAAATCCTAGATATCCAAACTCCAAAGGGAGGGGGGAGTATTACATTCCACTGCTTCTTGCTAGAAAGCTCTTACGTATTAAAAATTAAACACTCTAAAAATAGTATTTCCCATGGGACAGAGTTGATTTATCTGTGGGAAACAAATGACCCGATAAAAACTTAAAAATGGGTCATGTTGAGTAGGTTCTGATCTGGATCTCTCTGGTGGTAAAGCCCCCAATTTTCCAAGTACTAAACATCACATTTCCTTCTGATCCATTATAACATGGTGAAGATGAAGATCTATGCGTAGGTACTATTTCTGAGCTAATAATAAACTCCACGGAAAATTCTAAATCCCATTTCCTATACCCATGACCTCTTCTACAATGCAGAGAGAAGTATTGCTCCCCCTAGCAGCATGATCATAAATTAGGCTCTTCCATCAAACCGTCATAACCACGGGGTCACTACCGGGAAAAACAGAGCAGTCAGCAGCTAGTCCATTTCCTGACTGCTGCGGGGGAATTTGGGCTTTAGCGAAGCAGATAGATAGATACAATAACAAGAAGACCACTGACAGAAATAATGCCCATTGATAATTGGTTTGGTGTGGACTTCACTTTGAATTTCAGAAGCAAATGTAAAACAGTTGTTTATCTCTGCTTGTTCCAAGAGGAAGATCAAAAGGAGACTTATCAGGGCTGGAGACAGTTTATTTCCATCTCAGAACAAAAGACAAAAGATACTGTGTCTTTCCCTTTCCTTTGAGGTTCCTCTGCCTGTTCCTTTCCACTCCCTTTCCTGGTTGGCAATAATATCCTGACCATTAATCTAGGTATCTAAAGCATAAAAATCCGTCTCTGGACTTGGCTCATGTATTTTCACAACAGGAACAATGGAAATAGCCTCAAGCTGCTGGTGGAAGTAAAAGATTTTTCTTTTCTGACACCTGGCATTCGGAGGAACTGAAGTATATCCAGGACAAGATCTAGATGCAGCCCTCGAACTCGGAGAAGAATAATTTCGGAGAGGAAGATGTCACTGGCCCTTCCTACCATTCAAATTTTGGAAAATCATCTAATGTTCAAATTAATAAATTTCTTGATTGAGAAGCAACTCAAATCTAAAGGCTAGCCGTGCTGCTTTGTTTTGTTCAGGCAAAGTCTTTTTTTTTTTTTTTTTTAATTGTACTATAGATGAGGGTTTACAGAACAAATAGTTTTTCGTTAAATAGTAAAGGTGTTGTTTTATGACAATGATTAACAACCCCATGACATGTCAACACTCTCCCTTCTCAACCTTGGGTTCCCTATTATCAGCTTTCCTGTCCCCTCTTGCCTTCTAGTCCTTGTCCCTGGACTGTTGTGCCCCATTAGTCTCGTTTTGTTTTATGGGGCTGTCTAATCTTTGGCTGAAGGGTGGACCTCGGGGGTGATTTCATTACTGAGCTAAAAGGGTGTCCAGAGGCCATACTCTTGGGGTTTCTCCAGTCTCTGTCAGGCCAGTAAGTCTGGTGTTTTTTTGTGAGTTAGAATTTTGTTCTGCATTTTTCTCCACCTCTGTCCAGGACCCTCTGCTGTGATCCCTGTCAGAGCAGTCAGTGGTGGTAGCTGGGCACCATCTAATTGTACTGGACTCAGTCTGGTGGAGGCCATGGTAGCTGTGGTCCATTAGTCCTTTGCACTAATCTTTCCCTTGTATCTTGTTTTCTTCATTCTCCCTTGCTCCCGAAGGGGTGAGATCAGTGGAGTATCTTAGGTGGCTGCTTACAGGCTTTTAAGACCCCAGCTACTCACCAAGGTAGAATGTAGACCATTTTCTTTATAAACTGTGTTATGCCAGTTGAGCTAGATGTTCAGGCAAATTCTTAAAAACACGTTTTTATGTTTTAGAAGAGGCCTCATTAGAAAGATAAGGAAATCAGAAAATGAAGGGTAAGAACAACATGGCAGCATTATTAGACATGTTGTCAGTGTGGCATGGGATGCGGGGGAGTGATCTGAGACAACTTCTAGTCCCATTCTTTATTTTCAAAGCATAATTTCACTTACAGCATAGAAAATGAAGAAAAAAGTGGATTCGTTATTTTAGAAAAACAAAAGAACACTCTAAATGTACTACGTAGATGGTGGTGGTTGTTAGCTGCTGTCAAGTTGACCCTCAACTCATGACAACCCCATGCACAACGGAAAGAAATGCTATCCACAGCAGTCCAGGAACAAGGACTAGAAGGCAGGAGGGGACAGAAAAGCTGGTAATAGGGAACCCCAGATTGAGAAGGGACAACGTTGACATGTCGTGGGGTTGTTAACCATTGTCATAAAACAATATGGGTACTAACTGTTTAATAAGAAACTATTTGTTCTGTAAACCTTCATCCAAAGAACAATTAAAAAAAAATAAAAATAAAAGAAATGCTGCCCAGTCCTGCGCCATCCCCATGATCAGTTGTGGATTGAACAGTCGTGATCCATGGAATTTTCACTGGCTTATTTCTGCAAGTAGATCACCAGGCTTTCATTCCTAGTCCACCTTAGTCTGTTAACTCCACTGAAACCTGTTGAGCATCATAGCAACATGCAAACCTTCACAGACAGACAAATGGTGGCTGCGCATGAGGTGCATTGTCCAGGAATTGAACCCGGGTCTCCCACATGGAAGGCAAGAATTCTACTACTGAACCACCAATGCCTCGTAAGTGAATGGTATTCAGTGTATATTGTCCAACATGGAAAGCCAAATTATTTGAGTAAGTGGTCTAAAAATAAGATGTTTAGTTTTTCCTTTTGTTTTCAATCATGGTTTAGTGCAGTGACCAATGTAAGGTAAACTTCTCAGTTAGACTTACCTGAGGCTAAAATAATCCATGCAGGACGCCATTGGTAGGAATGTATGGATCAAATAAATATCATTTTGTGGGACTTCTCTTGGAGTTAAGTCACTGTTTCAATGGCAAACGTGGTTAGAAGTTCCTTTTTGGAGCTGCTGTGGTGACTTCCCACATACCAAGGATCACGTGAAAAACTACTCTCCTCTTATGATCTGTGCTCGGGCATCTTCCATCTGACCACAAATAACAGCTTCGAGACCCATTAGATAAAATACCCAACTTTCCCCACTGAGAAGCCATTCAGTTTTAATCTATAATCTTCGGGGAAATGAATATAAGGACCTTAGCTAAATCCAACGGGAGCTATGGTCCAGGTCACACACATAATATATGTAAGTCTGTGCAATCAGAGTCGCTTACTCAAGAGCCCCCAAATCCCCGATATAAAGATTAAATTCCCTTGCAATCTCTAGGAAAAGTCTTGACCAATTAGACTTAAGAACATAGGAAATGTTAAGACAAAGGGAGGCTTAGCTAAGTCTACTTTGGTTAGCTTTTGTACCTTTTACCCTTTACCTCCCTTTGGAACTGTTTTCTGAATTACCTCCTTGGGAGTGTTTACCCTAGATGTACACAGACCCCTTCCGCTAGAAGAGGCCTTTAGTCCATTTCCTCTAGTTGTGTAGCTCAGCTCACTTGGAGCCTTTCTCCTGTTCATTCAGAATTCAATCCACCTTCTGGGTTTTGTTTTCCTTTAAAAGGAGATGAACTGGACAGAATTTCTCTAACTCCTCTTTCATCAGTTTAGAAGTGGGCTCATGGCTGTCCTGCCAGCTTTGACACAAATGGTATTCCTGAGGGCCACAGGGCAGCGAATTTCCCAGTGGACTCCAGACTTACCTGTCGGGGCCCACCCAACTCCCAGCTTCTGCAGCCTTTCTCTCCCATAGCTGGACTTAGTATGCGAGGGGGATTCTTCAAAGGATTTTAAATAGCCAACAGCATAATCAGAGGTGCTTTTGACAAAAAAAAAAAAAATTCTGCAATTTAAGTAAGGTGGTCTATTTAATCAGTTTAATACTCATTGCTGTCAATTCTGGCTCATAGCGACCCTATAGGACAGAGTAGAACTGCCCCATAGGTTTCCAAGGAGCAGCTGGTGGATTCAACTGCTGACCTTTTGCTTAGCAGCTGTATCTCTCAACCACTGCACCACCTTGGCTCCAATCAGTTTAAATAAGATGGTTTAAAGAGCTGAGAAATTAGACTAGACCAGACTAGTTGGGGGTCCATGATCCTAAGGAAAAGCAATGTTGGCCTGAATTAGGGTAGTGTCAGGGCAGTAGGAGATGCCCTGCAGAAGTAGAATCTGCTGGTCTTAATAACTCATCAGCTATAATGGAAGAAAATAACATGAAGGAGGAATAAGTGGTTAAAAATGATGCCGAGGTCTGAGCCTGTGTGACGGATATCGTGCCTTTGAGAAAGGATTGAAAGGAAACTTAGTGAGTTTAGTTGGGAATCTGTTTTTTGGGCATACAGTTTAAAATACAAAGACTCAACTTCTCCCCACTTTCCACGCTCTCCCTCTCCTTAACCTCCCCTGCCTTCATACCCGCAGACTTTTAAGGCCCTCATGCAATGGAGTCAGTGTTGTTGGGTGCTGTAGGGTCGATTTCAATTCACAGGGATCCCATCTGACAGAGTAGAACTGGACCATAGTTTTCTTGGCTGTAATCTTTATGGAAGCAAATTGCCAGGTCTTTCTTCCATGAAGCCACCAAGTGGTTTTAAACTGCCACCTTTTTGGTTAGCAGCTAAGCACTTATCCATTGAGCCACCAGGGCTCATTATGGAGTGATAACCCAAACTCAAACTCAAACCTGTTGCTGTTGAGTAGATTCTGACTCATAGTGACCCTATAGGACAGAGAAGAACTGCACCATAGTGTTTCCAAGGCTATAAACCTTTACAGAAGCAGACTACCACATCTTTCTCCCGTAGAGCGGCTGGTAGGTTCAGACCAGGGCTTCAAACAGGTTCAGTCATGGCTGACGAAGTGAAACCAGAGCAGATCCTAATTTTTTAAATTTGGGTGATCTGAAACTATAACCAGAATTGAAAAAATTATGGGTTGAAGTCCTGGAATGGGAGACTCGGAAGAGGTGTAGTGAGGCCTTTCAGGAGCCTGATATGTGAGACTGGATTATTGCCAAGACTGAGGAGAAAAACACACGTTCAAAGCAACGTAGTCAGCCACCATCTTTGAGCAGGGCACCACTGTTTCCAACTCTGCAAAAAACCCGACAGGCAAGACATTTGGTTGCTGTTCTCTAAGAGGGAGATTAAGTTTCTAGCAGGGCTTCAACCTGTAATTTTTCCCTTTCCTGTTATGGTTCTGGTTCACTCAAGTTTTTAAAATTCATGCCTGTTCCCTTGTCTCTTCCTCAGCCATGATTGAACCAGGAAGAACTGGTTCAAAGCCCTGGTTTGAACTACCGACCTTTTGGTTAGCAGCAGAGCATGTAACCACTGCACCACCAGCACGCCTTCTAATGGTGTCATAAACTCATTGCCAATGAGTCAATTCCAACTCATAACTACCCTATAGGACAGAGTAGAACTGCCCCATAGGGTTTCCAAGGAGCAGCTGATGGATTCCAACTGCTGACTGTTTGGTTTGCAGCCAACCTCTTAACCACTGTGCCACCAGGGCTCTTGTGGAATCATAGTGACATATTATCAGGCTAATACCACTGCGTGGGGAGTAATATTAATGGACCCGTATTGTACAAACACTTTCTCCTTGGTTTACCTTTCTGGACTTTTCTAGTCATCTGAGTGATAAGATCCAGAGAGCTAACAAAAGGGTACATGTTGCTTAGCGAAGTGGACCCAAGGAGGTCACTCACCCGAGTTCTCGTCTAGACCACAAGACTGAGTGGAAAAGAGAATCACTGCAGCTCATGCGTGGTCAGCTCGCTGCACCACAGTAGGGGAATACATGAAGGTTTGGAGGCTAATGCTTTCATTGGAACTTCAACTGCCTTGGGTATACTCTTCAGGAAACATAACTTTAGTAGAGCTTAAGATTTCAAGGATCCTGGACAAATCCTTCTATCTCAAAAAGCCATGGCCAACAAATCCCAGTGATGTGTCCACCTTCATAGGTAACAGTGCAGAGTCAGAGGTTCTAATAGAACATCCAAGTGGAGATCACCCACCAGCTGTGGAAACTTCATAACTGAAGAGGTCAGAATGTCCTTGGAAATACTGCTGCTTCGTCTCTGTGCTGCTTATCTACCAGCTGCTTTTCAGTGCAGCTTGCCCAAGCCACTTCAAATTCTTTACCTACTTACTCGCTTTCTGAATTAGGTCACTTGTCTTTCTTTCATTTACTTTTTTTTTTTTAATTAGTACTGAGAGTCCCATTAAGACTACAATATAAAGTAGGGTTACTAGATCCAACAAATAAAAATATAGGGCACCCAGTGACATTTGAATTTCAGATAAATAATGCATTCTTTTTGGTAGAATTATGCCCCAAATATTACATGACACTTACTTATGCTAAAAAGTTTTCATTGTTTACCTAAAATTCAGATGTCACTGGGCATCCTGTATTCCATCTGTCAAGTATAAAGAAAACCAATCACAGAGCCAGTTCTGTCTCTGTTCTGTAACTTAACTTGTTCTGATGGCACTCCCCTTCACTGATGTCCACAGCTATCACAGGCACGTGCTCTCACACCCACAAAATACAGCAGAACCCACCAGGAAGTGGAGAATCCAGGCATGCAGTCCCTGCTGATTCAGATTTCCTTTAATGACCACCGCAACTCCTTTTTCACTAAACATAGCTTATAGGCTATTACACCTAATTCTTCAAGCTGACAAAGTTAGTCCTACCCAACCAATTGACAGCTTCTCTGTAGAGCATGGGAGAGAGCTCTGAAGAGAGGAGTCTCTTGGTTAGAACATAATTATGAAAAGAAATTTTTTCTCCTGTTGGAGAAGTATGAATAGGAGTTCCTGGCTACCTCCAGACGGCTGAAGTTTCCAGGACAAGTTGCACACTGATGATCTCTGATTGACATTTTCATGTAGATAAAATCTGGTTAAAATCAAGGGGAACATCGGGAAGTGGGGTGTCACAGAAAAGCACTGGAAGGCAGGGAAGAAATCAGGCCATACTGCCCAACACCAGCCCAGTTGCCTTGATTGGATACGTATGGTCACTCTGCATTGGACCGTGAGCACCAGCTTGATCCTTCTTGATCCTTGCTACCTCCTTCTTCCCGGATTGCTTCCTGAGTAGCTTTAGAAATCTTGTTCCAGAAGCAGGAAACATCTTTCCTCCTTCCTCTTCCTACTGTTCCATCCCCTATAATCCACCAAGACTCCTGCTATTTCCTCCACTGCCACCCTACACATGCAGGGCCCAGAGCCCTCCTGACTGTCTAGCCCAGGCTCTTAGTTGATCCGGCTGAGTTAATTCCTCAAATGAGATTTGGAGGAGCTTCTAGTGCTCCACTGTAATATCTGCAGCACCACAGAGCAGAGCTTCTCAACCATTTTCACAATCATTCCCTGGTCCTGGGTCCTTCCTGGGAGGTCTTGGAGACAATGGTGAACATAGGTGAATTATGTTTCTTTCACCCAGCTGTCATCACCAAATCACCCAAGCCACCAATCAAGCAATCAAGGACCGACTGAATGCTGCAGCAGGGAAAATGAGCTATAATGTATGAATGAACCTTTTTTTTTTTTTTTCTTTTACATTGCAGTTTTCACTTGACTTCTGCTTCAAATTCTGTTTGGTTTTTGTTCTGTTGTACACGTAGGGTAGCTATGAGTCGGAACCGACTCGACAGCACCTAACAACAACAGTTTTAAGTTACACTAAAGAAGTGTGGTCACATTATAAGAGAATGGACGCTAGCCGACAGCCAGCCAAACCAAAAACCAAACCCATTGCTGTCGAGTCGATTCCAAGTCATTATGACCTATAGGACAGAGTAGAACTGCCCCATAGGGTTTCCAAGGAGTGTGTGATGTATTCGAACTGCCGACCTTTTGGTTAGCAGCCATAGCTCTTAACCACTACGCCACCAGGGTTTCCAGCAGCTAACCAGGTAACCCACCACGCCGCCAGGGTTTCCAACAGCTAGCCAGGTGACACATATTTAGGGTCATAGGTTACCTGGCTGTTCTTCAGCCTTCTTGTGCATGTGGGAACGCGCCTGTACAGACTCGTCCAAGTCCTGTTTAGGGAGGTTCCGGGATGTCAACCTCATACGCAAGTGCAGATCACGACAATGACTTTGAAACAGATCTCCTGCCAGTTTGATAAGTATCTAAGAATCCTCAGACCACTGTTGTTTAAAACTGAAGCCCCTTGCCATTCAGTTGCCAAGACAATATAAATGCTTTTGCTTTGATGTTCCTGAAGTCCCAAATTTGTTTCAGTTGCTTTGCCAGGGCGTACCCTTGTTTATCTTTTCCTGACCTCCTCCTTAAGATGTCTTTAGTAAGTAGTAAAGCTGTTCCAATAACACTCACTGCAGTGTTCGTCTTAGCGAAAGTCTCCATATTAGGGCAGCCATCCAGAATTTTAGCCCAACCTTTCAGATATAAATACTTTATTAAAGTAAAAAAATAAAAAAATAAATTGTAAATCCTCACGGGATTGTCACTGTACTTTTATTCCCTGTTAATTGAACTATATGGTAGAAAAAGCTGCTATGATTTTAGTACATGTTGAGATTAATTTGTATTTTATTATCACAAGAGATTCTATCTATATATTAATAACTAGTATACATCAGAGTGGAGCATCCACCAGCCGATCCTTGCAAGCCCCATGGGGCGTTCTTCTCTGTCCTATAGGGTCACTGTGAGTCAGAATCGAATACATGGCAATGGGTTTTGGTTGGGATCTATCAGAGTGAGATATTTTGTTCCTTCCATCTACAGATACTACAAATATGACTTATGGACCTTCTATAAGATGTGCAAGGCTCCTAACTTGGGTCCACCATCCAAAAGATTAAGAGACACTGTTCTGTAGCATCTCAGAAGAGATATTCAACAAAGGGTGTTCTCTCTAAGCCAAGTGATAGATTTCCATAAATAACAGAGGCGCTTAAAACAGTGACTCTTACACCAGAAGAGGCAGCGGCAGGGAGGTGGGTTAATTTTGAATCATAATCTGGGGCAGGATGTTGGTTATTTGGTTATTTGAAAAAAAATCACCCAGATTATGTTAATCGTTTACGATCATCCTTTCACTCCGTTGAAAACTGTGAAGACTTTTTAGCTTTGTTGTTGTTGCAGCTATTACGCTCGTGTTGTCAATAAATGTATTCATCTAGGTTTCATGTCTACTGCAGGCCCACACTGTTGTTGTTGCCGCCGCTGAGCGGAGACTATGCACAACAGAACAAAACACTACCCGGCCCAGCACCACCCCCGTGATCGGCTGCAGACGTGATCCATAGAGTTTCGTTGGCTGGTTTTCAGAAGCAGATCATTAGGCCTTTGCTCCTACTCTGTCTTAGTCTAGAAGCTCCACTGACACCTGTTCAGCATCATAGCAACATGCAAGCCTCCACTGACAGACAGGTGGGGGCTGCACATGAGGTGCATTGGCCGGGAATCGAACCTGGGTCTCCGGCTGGAAGGCGAGAATTCTACCTCTGCCCCCTCCCGCGACCGTGCACAAATAGGTGGTAGCTTTTTGATGATGAAAGTGATTAGATAAGACTAGGTGAAATACAGAATAATACGTTTGGGGCCCATCTTTCCCGGCCCGCCTCCCCAAATCCATCCTTAACACCGCCCCCTCCAGCACACAGTATTTTGATAAAAATAGTAAAGGACGTTGACAGTCATCACATGCTCCTCTCCACTCCTTGATAAAAGCCCTCTCTTTTGACAGAGAGTTAGCATGCATTAAGCTTTCTGTGGTCTCAAAACCAAACCATCCTGGAGGTTTAACTGGTGCCAGGCAAGAGGGAGAGAGGCCAAGAGGGAGAAAGCAGGAAGAGAGTGCCAAGGCCCTTGCCTCTGAGATGAGGGAAAATGGAAATGGGGTTGCCCAGTATTCCAGCTGCCAAACCCAAAAGGGCAGCAGCCCTGGAACCTATGTGCAGATGATGAGAAACATTTCAAAGTTTTATATCAAGCTGTGACAGGTCCTGGAACACTCTGAGTCAAACAGCATTCGGTCCGCTCATCAGAGTCATTCTTTATGACTCAAAGGTTTACAGCTTAAAGCTAGAGCTACCGTGTTTGAGATCCCCCCAACTTCTTCCACCCCGCCTTTCCTTCCTTTCTCCTTGCCATTTGCCCTTCAGGCTCACCTAACAATTGGAAGAACGCTCCAAGGATCAGGCTCCATCTAACCCACCCTGGCCCCCTGGCGGAGGCAGACACTGTGCCGGGTGCCGTCTGGAGAGACAGTGGATGTGTGTGGGATCTGTCCTATAGGCCTGGTGCCAGCTCACCCAGGGAAGTTATTAGATGATGGGGAGTGGGAGAGGGGAAAGGGGAGAGGGGAAGGCCCCCGTCTGGGTTTATAATTGAGGTGATACACCTACGCATTGCATAATAAATAAAGCAGGGAGTGTTGAGTGAGATGGTGCCTCAAGCCAGGGAGAGGATTTCAGGCATCAAGTCGGGGCACAGAGAAAGGACAGCCAACCAGGTCTCTTCTCCACCCTTGAGAAGACTTAAAAGTAAGAATGTGCGTCTGTCTCCACACCCTCTGACAAAGGGCAGCGGCCTGAAGTCGTTCTGAGTGACCCGGGCCTGGGGCTCCAGGGTGGCTAGCCCCACCACCTGACGGGGGGCTTGTATAACATGCCCTGTCTGCTTGTCCAGCCTTCACTTCACTCGGGAGCTCAGTGGGGAAGCAGGCGCCCTGAGCCTTGGGGAGTGGACGCACGAGAATTTTCTGCCTCAATCTCTCACAGTTTCTTGGGCTTCTGCCACTGTACTGGTATTTGATTTAGAGGCCTAAGAGGGAAATCAGTCCCATGTGGGTAGATAACAAAACACTCTCTACCTTGGAATCATGAAGTGGAATTTGAATCTGAAGCCAAAAATTCTATCTCTGCCTGCTTCGCTAATTACATAAATTTCCTTGCTAGATTCTGCAGCTGTTTATCTGAATACAGCACTGGTTCCCAGAAGTGGCACCTCTCAAGACAGGGTTCAGGGCCCTCCTACCAGGTCTGGGATTAAAACTCTTAAATGCTAAGCTCGTTTCCTCCTGGATGCGCTAGGTGACTCTAGGCTTATGTCACTCTGTCTTAAAATGCAGCTGAACTACTGCCTTCTATGACGCAGAGGCGTCAAAATCATGGCGACTGAATATAAGAATAACAGAGAGAGAGTCCTTGTGAACAGCAACTGTGGTGAGAAAAAGTGCAGAAATGATATAGAGGAGGCATTGCAGGTGAAGCCAACTATAGCTGAAGGAAAGTTGACGTTTCTTAATTTCACCAAGATACGGTTTGACCTGGCTAAGAACAGCCAGATATCATGGGATGCATTTCCCCTTTCTTACCTGTCCCAGGACCTGGGTGGCACAGACAGCTTACTCTCGGCTAGTAACCTAAAGGCTGGAAGTTCGAACCCACCTGGCTGTGCTGCAGAAGAAAGGTCTGGGGATCTGCTTTGTAAAGATTACAACCAAGAAAAACCCGTGGAGCAGTTCAACTCTGTAGCCCATGGGGTCGCCCCAGGTCAGAATCAACCCAATGGCAACAGGTTTGGGTTTTGTGGTGGTGGTGGTGGTTTTTGATATCTGTCCCAGAACCTCACCATCCTTGTCTGACAACTTTCACCTTTGCTTTCACTGAGAACAAAGAAGTTAGGCTGAAAGTACAGTTGAATAACTGTGACTCTTCCCCAAATATACAAATTATTTCGGTGCAACTGTTTCTAAATTTGTTATTTTTCAACTGCTAAATTACCTTTAGACACCACTGCCTCCTTTTTTTTTTTTTAAATTGCTCTGCTTATTAAAAAGGTAATCTGATTTGTTCCATGAAGAACAAATGCATTGTAAAATATTGCTTTTCTCTTGTTGATTGCATTCCTTTCCATAGAAATGAGAACAAGTTTGACCAAATGTGACTGCCCCATAAATAAGTGCTGTACTTAACGAGAGTTAGACTCACAATTAACCCCCTCTCGATGACATGGCGAGATTGAGCAGGGACCCTAGAGAACTACTATGGCTAAAGGTACTAGGGACTTTTTATATGACATGCAGATGAACCAATAAAAAGGTGACCTCTTGGCGTCTATAAAAAAAAGATATCTTGAGTTTCTTTCAGTGAAATATTTGAGGGCTCTGAGATGTTAAAGAAAGCCCAGCTGGTTTATATGCACAAGTTCCCAGCCCTGAAACATTCCCATGATATCTAGTTTCAAAGAATTCTGCTGTAAACTAGTGAATAAACTGAACTGATAGGAGAGGTTTTCTCTTTTAAAATGTGCTCTATTTTATTATAAATATTTTCTGTGATAAATAAAAATTGAGAGGGAAAAAGTAAGTTAGTCTGGTGCAAAAGGAAAAGGAATGTAATTATGATCTGAGTGTAATAATGATTATAAAAGCTAAGTTCCCATTCAGAGTTTGACAAGTACACCAGAGAATCTCCATGAATTTATATTTGGACGGAATCTAAGTAGAGTCATAATAGTTATCCATTTGAATCCTACAGCTCAGCACAGCATTTTTGAAGAATTCCCCTTTAGGTGACTGCCCCTGGTGTTAGATTTATTATTTTTGTGAAAGGACAGGCTGTCTGACCCTTTTCCCTTTAGTTGGCTTAGATTACGCTCAGTTAGCCTATCATTTGGAAGTCAATAAATACCTACCTGGTGATTACCAACGCTTTGTTATTTTTCAAATGCTAAATTACCTTTAGTTACCTTTTTTATTGCTCTGCATATTCCAGTTGTTCCCTCTGCAGCTAACTGTTAGCAGGCTGTCTCTTGCAAAAACACATGTCTTCTTCTCTGTGGTAAATTCTTCTTTCCCCCATTCCTTCATGGCTCAATTTCACTTTCTACTCTTGCGCTGTCTCTAACCCCGCCTCCTCAAATTGCATGGAAGAATTTTTTTTTTCTTTTACCACCAAAAATTCTTTGAGTTCTTAATGTCTTAGAGTGTCTCAAACGTCATCGTTTATCCCAAAGGGGAGAAAAGATAGTTTCGCTGGGTAACCAGTTTTGATTTGTATGTTGTGGTGCTGATATGGAGGCATTGCCTCTTATGTCTTAGGTGATTAAGTTTGCAAGGTCAGTGCGACATGCGTGACAAGTTGCAAAGAGCTCCTGGTAAATCAGTCTGAAGGTTCTGCGTGAACACCATTCACACAATTGTTTACACTTCCTGTCTAGGAATCCAATTCCAGTCACCACCGTTAATCCTGGTGCTTTAGTCTAACCTTCATACCTGAAAAAAAAAAAAAATTCTCTCACAAAAGCAATAGAAGGTGGCTATTCTTTCTATCGCAAATGTATTTTCTGAAAGTAAGCATTAACCTCAGGGAAGTTTCCAGTTTCAAGGGGACTGAGGTGTAAGGCTGCTCCTGGGTAGGCCTTGTAATAGTCATTTCTTGCTGGCTGGATCTTATGCTGGGATGCTCTGAGCACGCCTTTGTTGGCTAAACTCCCTGACTTTGAGATGACAAGCGTTTCCCTCAGTCAGATCAAACGCAGGGACGTCTGGACTTTTCATCATCTTTCATTCTAGAGTGTATAATGTAGGAACCTTCCCCTTCCTTCTCCTGACCAATAACTATGATTAAGCCTTGGAAACCAGGGATAGGAAATGTGTCAATACATAGCCCAGCAGTGACTCAAGAGTCAGAATTTCCAAGAGAAAATATTTGATGAGTTTTTCTGGGCTTTGGTGGGGAGGAAAAGAGGAGTTTTCCTTGGGGCGTTCTCACATGGCAGAACAATGTGAGGCAAAGTTAGAGCGAATATATAAAAAGCATCTGGTGCTCCAGCACACTCTAACCTCATAACCTTGTAATCATCTGGCACAGCAGGAAGAAATTCAGAACAAAACAAAACTATGTACTCAATATCTTTTGTGTGAGTGTAACCCGGATGCTTCGGGTTGGCCCTTTGGCCATCATAACCACGGTAAGAGGTAGCTCTAGGACACAGTTTGGGAGTTTGAGTTGGTGTAATTGGTTAATAGTCAGCTAAATAATGTATTGATCAAAACCAGCTTTCTGAGAGAAAAGAATAGTACTGTACGTTAGAGATGACTACTTTTGAATACTGTAGCCACATCTTGGAGCCCTGGTGGCACAGGGATTAAGAGCTCAGCTGCTAACCGAAGGTCGGCAATTTGAATCCACCAGGTGCTCCTTGGAAACCCTATGGGACAGTTCTGCCCTGTCCTATAGGGTCGCTATGAGTTAGAATGCACTCAACAGCAATGGGTCTGGTATTTGGTTTTATATGAATGGAAAGGAGCCCTAGTGGTGCAGTGGTTAAGTACTCTGCTGCTAAGTGAAAGGTCAGCGGTTCAAACCCACCAGCGACTCTGCAGGCGAAAGATGTGGCAGTCTGCTTCCATAAATATTACAGCCTTGGAAACCCTGTGGGGCAGTTCTACTCTGTCCTGTAGGGTTGCTTTGAGTCAGAATTGACACAACAGCAATGGGTATATGTATTGAAGGAGCCCTGGTGGTGCAGTGGTTAAGCACTTGGATGCTAACCAAAAGGTCAGTGGTTCAAACCCATCAGCAGCTCCACAGGAGAAAGTTGTGGCAGTCTGTTTCCATAAATATCACAGCTTTGGAAACTCTGTGGATCAGTTCTGTTCTGTCCTATAGGGTCACTGTAAGTCGGAATTGACTCGAGGGCAGCGGGTTTGGTTTAACGGGTTCCACATCTTGATGTGGAAGCAGGTATAGTCTACATCAAAATAAAAAAACATCATTTGTATAACAGAAGCATAGAAATTTGTGAAAAAATATGCTAGCAATTGTATAGAAAATTATTTGAATAACCGTACTATTTACCACGAAAGAGAGTTTCACTTTTGAGTTCATTCAATTTTATATTATTTGATTTTTTAACACATACATGCATTCCATTAATGAGTTTTTTTTTTAATTTGCAAAAAACAAGTGAATAATAATATGTTCCCTTATCTACTTATCAAAATACTAATGGTGTTTATTTCTGGGTAGGAATTATGAGTGGCTTTCTCTGTCTTTTTTTCTCCTTGATCCCTGGATTGTCTAATTTGTCTACACTAAGTATGTATATAAAACTGTGTGAAAAAGAATGAATTTTAAGGAAAACTTTAAAGCAGAGAACAGAGCATTCTGTTGAGTCTGTTCCAACTCATAGCAACCCTGTAGGACAGAGTAGAACTGCCCCATACAGTTTCCAAGGAGCGCCTGGTGGATTCAAACTGCTGACCTTTTGGTTAGCAGTTGTAGCACTTAACCACTGCGCCCCCAGGGTCTCCAGAGCATTCCTAGCAGGAGGAGAAGGTATGGAGGCAGAGGACCGAGGAGGAATATGCCTAAAAGGATAAGGTGGTCAGAACAGTCATCCAGCTTTATTAAGTCACATGCTTAAAATGAGTCCCTCTAAGCAACTAAGTCCCCAAGGCAAAAATGGCAGCAGATAATTGATGAAGAAGTTCCAGGTGATCGCATAAGCCTGTTTCTTAAGCATAATGAAAATACAGCGCTGATTTCATTTTACGGTTTACGATCAGTCAGATTTTTTTTAAACTGATATTTAACTAAGAATCATGGAACTTATTTTTAATAGTTGCCTCAATAGTCCAAGGAAATTAAAACCGTCAGAATGATCTGAGAATAATCTCTAACTTCAGTAAACAAAGATGCCTTATTTACAGCTTATTTTAAATACCATTGAATCTAATCAAACACAAAGTCATTTTTGCATCAAAAGTTTTGTAAGTTTTGTAAAATGAACGCCATTTTGTAAAAGAACTCCAAAGAATGACTCGTATCGGTCAAGAAAAGCATACAATCTGTGAACCACTGTTAGCGATGGCGAACTAAAATCTCCTGTGCAGTTTCCAAACACTTCTTGCAGATCAGGACATACGGGCAAACTTTGGAAATTTTGACCCAGTGGCACACATGCTCAATTTTTTCACTAAAATTGAATATGGCCTTATGTAAGAATTACGACACCCTCTGACAAGACACAAGCCCGTCTTTAAAGACGTTAAGATAACCTCATACATAGTTCAAGAAAGCATGCAACTTTTTGAAGACCCTGAACTTCTACAAAGGATCAACCTCTGCCCAGCCAAGCACCCCTCAGATTCTAACACAATCCCCACCAAAAGCAACCCAGAGACTATATTTGGTAGCCTGGGGAAAGTTATTACAGTTCAATTAATAAGACACTACCAATACTGAACAGTCCAGAATATCACATAGAAATATACACAAGACAGCCACATTTTTTTCTGGGACCCAGTAAACCCACAGAGATTTAGTCCTTCAGGAATAGGTCTGAATGCCACTAGCATTTATTCATATTACACACACACACACACACACACACACACACACACGCACGCACACACACGGTAGGCAACCCTACCACTTTCTTTTTTCTTTTTTAAGTAGTTTTCACAAGCAATGAATGCACAAAATTTAAAAGGAACAACATGGTAAATAATTAAAAGTAAGTTGTCCCTTCATCCCTGCCATTCACTCAACCATGTTTCTTCAGATTTCTCTATATGTTTGGATCAATTTCTAGATTCACTCTACAGCTCCATTGGTTTGAAAGTATAGATAATGCGTAAGTTCGCACTTAGACTCCAGAGCTTGCATCCCTGTGTTTGAGTCTCAATTCTAGTCCTTACTGACTGTGTGACCTTGGGCAACTTGCTTAATATCTGCCTAAGTTCCTCATCTATTAAATGAAGGCAGGGCACTCAGTGGTGTAAAGATTTGCACTCTACTGCTAACCTAAACTCATAGCCTATGGGGCAGTTCTACTGTTTCCAAGGAGCAGCTGGTGGATTTGAACTGCCGACCTTTTGGTTTGCAGCTGAGCTCTTAACCACCGTTCTACTCTGTAACACATGGGGTCACTATGAGTCAGAATTGACTTGAGAGCAGTAGATTTGGTTTCTGGTTTGATTTAACTTGAGGATACTAATGATCATAAGATTACTGTGGGGATTAAACATTTAATAGATGGAAAATACTCAAAGTATATGACATACAGATAACATGCAATATATATTACCTACCATTGTTCATAAAATGTACAGTTGGTGTTTTATTGTATCTTATTAAATTGACAGATTGATTTAGGGAGGAATGACATCTATAAATCCTGAGTCTTCCCATCTAAATATCACGTTTTCTTTCTTAGTGTATCTGAGGGTCCTCTTTGTATGCACTTCTTCAGACATCTGCCCAAGATCTTTTTACAAGACTTCACGTTCCCTCCTCTATAATTCATCGTCCCCAGATATTTTATCATCACGTGGTTCCAATTCCTAGAATTCATAGTTTTTACTCTTAACTGCCCTGTTGCATCTTTAGACATCTCTTATCCAAGACACTTCACTGGGGGACCTTGACTACACCCTGTCGCTAATAAAATGCAGCAAGTTGTTGTATTTCTTTTAAATAATTAAGATTCAAGAATACGCATAAAGGCTTGTGCGTGTTTTAAGGCAGGTATTCTCTCCCGGGAAAAAGTTCCCCATTGCAATATATATATATATATATATTTTTTCCCCCCAGACGTAAAGTCTGAATTCGCAGAAAGCATCTTGAGAAATCCGAGCCTTCGATGAGACTTTATGCTGGAACCCTTTATCTGAGTTTTTGTTTCATGCACATTATACTGTTGCTGAAAAGCACAGGTCCTTTAAAATTCACGAGGAAAGTGTTTATAAAGATCTAAGACTGAGCTAAAGACAAAGCTATCGCCAGAGGCCTGGTTTCAAGAGAAGGAAGGAGTCGCCCACTAATTTGTCATGCTTCTGTCTAGGAGGATATTAAAGCCATCCCTGGCTTCTGTGTTTACAGCCAGCCGTGTGTCTCACAATCCCGGGTCTGTACCAGCGAGTCCCACGCTCAGAGTCACACACCATGGCCCTCTCATGGCTCCTGTTAAATGCAGTGTAGTGGGCAATTAGAGCATTGATGACTAAGAAAAAAGAGAGACAATGAAACTCTTATTGTTAGTTACCGTCCTCCCAATCACTACCCAATGTAATTAGAAGAAAGCAATACACCTTTAAAGGAGTAATTGAGCCTGCTGGGCAAGCCATTACAGTTCTTATTTTCTGCCGGTTCTACTTTGTTAGGATTTCTTGGTTACATTAAAGGTAAGATGGATTCTAAAAGAAAACACTCATTAAACTTTTCTAATAAAAAAGATGCTTAAAAATAGCTACACATAATAAGACAAGTCATAGAGCCTTCCCCAACCCAAACCCATAGTCTCCTTTCTGTTTCTTTTAAAAGTGCCTAGGAGGAGGATTGGGAGAAGATATATATGTTGTCGGGCGCCATTGAGTCAATTCTGACTCATAGCGACCCATGTACAACAGAACGAAACACTGTATGGTCCTGTGCCATCCTCACAATCGTTTCTATGCTTGAGCCCATTGTTGCAGCCACTGTGTCAGTCCATCTCGTTGAGGGTCTTCCTCTTTTTCGCTGACCCTCTACTTTACCAAGCATGATGTCCTTCTCCAGGGACTGGTCCCTCCTGATAACATGTCCAAAGTATGTGAGACGAAGTCTTGCCATCCTTGCTTCCAAGGAGCACTCTGGCTGTACTTCTTCCAAGACAGATTTGTTCATTCTTCTGGCAGTCCATGGTATATTCAATATTCTTCAACAATACCATAATTCAAAAGCATCAATTCTTCTTAAATCAACCTTGTTCATGGTCCAGCTTTCACATGCATATGAGGTTTTTGATATAAAATTATCCCAGACCACAAAAGACACGTGGGTGGTGTTGGTTTTATGGGCAAAGTAACATCCTTCAAATGGCTGATTTAATACTGGCCCAGAGCTGACAGATCTTGGGACATGCCTATTATATCCTTGGGAAGAGTTCTTTAAAGAAGTGTTATGGCTGCCAGCAGAATGAAGCTTCTGTTTCAGACTTTGAGAGTAATTCACTCAGGCAAGCCTTGGCAGACCAAGTGCAAACAAGAGGCCTGAGGACCCCTCAGACTGTTGACGAAGCCTGTGTCTCACAGTCCCCTGTTTTATTCCAGCCCTCATCAGTGGGGACTTTGTTTATCTCTCATTCTTTCCTACGCACGGATGTTTTTTCCAACTGGTTGTAAGGCTGGCCAAGACTATGGGATCTCGTCACTTTTCTGAAATTGGAGGAAAACATAATCATCTCTACAAGAGCTTGAGAAATATTAATGTTGTCCATGTTGACTGGGAAGAGTGACAATCCTGACGGGCACACTGAGAGCCAGGGAGAGGCCCGATGAGACTGTGTAGACTGAGGTGAAGAATAGATGAAGAGAGGACAGATAATACATTTCCATAAACAGAACAAAGAGCAGGGTATTGCCTCAATGAAAGGGCTAGGGAGCAAGACAAGAAGTTGAGCCAGATAGTTAGTCCTTAGGAAAAGAAAGAGACTTGTTTCGGGCAAGTTCTGGGAGAAGGAAATGAGATTATTAATGCTCAGAATATAATAAGGCAGCTTAGTTACTGTAAGTTTGGAATTTCTGGGAAATTAAATGAGAGACTAGGCTCTGCGTATGACCAAGAAGCCAGGAAAAAGATCTGAACCAGGAGCTAGGAACTGCATGTAGAGTGGCTTTGAAAGTTTGCTGAGTTAAGCTGTATCAGGATACCAGGATTGAGACTGTCCTTTTTTTGACTCTGCTGGGAGATTTTCAATCGCTTTTGGCTGCTAACCAACTGAAGAGTTGGCGGTTCGAGCCCACCCAGCAGCTCCATGGCAGAAAGACCTGTCTATCTGCTTCCGTAAAGATTACAGCCTAGAAAACCCTATGGAGAAGTTCTGTTCTGTCACATGAGGTCTCTGTGAGTAAAAAAAAAACAACTAGACAGCACACAACAACATCATAAAAGCATTATTGACGTCATTACTGGCTGACTAGGTGATTTCTGTCCAGAAAATGACTGAAGGAATGAGAAGTGAGAGCATGGAGCCTAAAAACTCAAGGTTAGGTCTTTAGAAGAAATCGTCTTAAGCCCTTAAATATCGCCAGTGAAGAAATACCAACATGTCTGTGTCCCCTTTGTGTCTCTCTCACGCACACACACACTCCACACGTGGAATTTAGTTGTTTAATTTTCTCCCTACAGGTCCTGCTTAGCTGTTGTTGTTAGGTGCTGTTGAGTCGGTTTCAACTCACAGCCACCCTGTGTACAACAGAACGAAACACTGCCTGGTCCTGCACCATCCTCACAATCGTTATGCTTGAGCCCATTGTTGCAGCCACTGGGTCAATCCATCTCGTTGAGGGTCTTCCTCTTTTTCGATGACCCTCTACTTTACCAAGCATGATGTCCTTTTCCAGGGACTGGTCCCTCCTGATAACATGTCCAAAGTATATGAGAAGAAGTCTTGCCATCCTTGCTTCTAAGGAGCATTCTGGCTGTACTTCTTCCAAGACACTTTTGTTCATTCTTCTGGCAGTCCATGGTATATTCAGTATTCTTCGCCAACACCATAACTCAAATGCATCAATTCTTCTTCGGTCTTCTTTATTCATTGTCCAGCTTTTGCATGCTTACAAGGCGATTGAAAACACCATGGCATGAGTCAGGTGCACCTTAGTCCTTAAAGTGATGTTGTTGCTTTTTACCACCTTAAAGAGGTTTTTGCAGCAGATTTGCCTAATGTAATGCATCATTTGATTTCCTGACTGCTGCTTCTATGGGCGTTGATTGTGGATACAAGCAAAATGAATCCTGGACAACTTGAATCTTTTCTCCATTTATCATGATGTTGCTTATTAGTCCAGTTGTGAGGATTTTTGTTTTCTTTTTGTTGAGGTGTAATCCATACTGAAGGCTGTAGTCCTTGATCTTCATCAGTAAGTGCTTCAAGTCCTTCTCACTTTCAGCATGCAAAGTTGTGTCATCTGCATATCACAGGTTGTTTATGAGTCTTCCTCCAGTCCCGAGTCATAGAATCCAGCTTCTGGGATTATTTGCTCAGCATACAGACTGAATAAATATGGTGAAAGGATACAACCCTGACACAAACCGTTCTTGATTTTAAACCACACAGTATCCCCTTATTATGTTCAAATGACTGCCTCTTGGTCTATGTACAGGTTCCACATGAGCACAATTAAATGTTCTGGAATTCCCATTCTTCACAATGCTATCCATAATTTATTACGATCCACACAGTTGAATGCCTTTGCATAGTCAATAAAACACGGGTAAACATTGTCTGGTATTGTCTGCTTTCAGCCAGGATCCCATCTGACATCAGCAATGATACACTTCGTTCCATGTCCTCTTCTGAATCAGGCTTGAATTTCTGGCAGTTCCCTGTTGATGAACTGCCGCGACCACTTTTAAATGATCTTCAGCAAAATGTTACTTGGGTGTAATATTAATGATAGTGTTCAATAATTTCCGCATTCTGTTGGATCACCTTTCTTTGGAATGGGCAAAAATATGGATCTCTTGCAGTCAGTTGGCCAGGTAGCTGTCTTCCAAATTTCTTTGCATAGATGAGTGAGCACTTTTAGGGCTGCATCTGTTTGCTGAAACTTTTCAACTGGTATGCCGTCAATTCCTGAAGGCTTGTTTTTGGCCAGTGCCGTCCGTGGAGCTTGGACTTCTTCCTTCAGTTCTATCGGTTTTTGATCATGTGCCACCGCCTGAAATGGCTGAACGTCGACCAACTCTTTTTGGTTAGCTGTTAGTGACCTAGAAACCAAAAACTGGATGCACGGTCTCCCTGAGACCCTGCTCTTCTCAGTCACAGGGTGTCCTGGCAAGCACTATTTGTACCTTACCCTGTTGCAGTAGGTCTGCTCTATCACACACTTATTTTTCAGGTAAGGGCCCCTGACTCTGCCTAACTGTGGAATACTCAGATTAGCATGGTCCGCGTCAGCCACAGGATCTGAAAAGCGCCATGAAAAACTTCCTTTTCCAATTTTAAGGTTTGAGATTGGTGGCAGAGGAAATAAAAACTGCTGGCATAGAACAATTTGGGTGGCAAAGCTGTTAGTACAGAGAAGAATTAAATTCGTTTTGAAAAGGGGAAAAAGAAGTCCATGCATACTAATTTAGGGAAGCTGGCGGCTGCTCCGTTTGCCTCCCTCCAGTACTCAACTGGAGAGTGATTCAGCGCAGGGTGTTATTCTTTGTTGTTGTCGTTGTTGTTTTTTAAATCAGATTCCTTGCTTTCCCAGGAAACTGAGGGTGTTGTTTAGAAGCTCAGTTCTGAGGAAGAAGGCAACCAATATGGCCACTTTACATTTTAGCCTAGTGAGGGAAAACTTTTTCTTTACTGATGCATGATTCCTAGGTGCCAAAACCACACCCCTTGCCATTGAGTCTGTTGCATGTGTTACAGAGTGGAACTGCTCCACAGGGTTTTCTTGGCCTTGGTTGCACAGCAGTTAAGCTCTTGGCTGCTAACCAAAGGGTCAGTGGTTCAAACCCACTAGTCGCTCCTCAGGAGAAAGATGTGGCAGTCTGCTTCCATAAAAATTACAACCTTGGAAACTCTGTCGGGCAGTTCTACTCTGTCCTGTAGGGTTGCTATGAGTTGGAATTGACTTGATGACAACAGGTTGGTTTTGGTTTGGAATCTTTATTGCCAGGTCTTTTTTCCAAGGTGCTAGTGGGTAGGTTTGAACCTCCATCCTTTGGGTTAGTAGCTGAGCACAAACCATTTGTGTCACCTGCGACCTTGGCTCCTAGATACAGGCATACAAATTCACCAACCAGGCAGGTGAAGAAAAATACAGAAGTTATGAGCTAAATCAATGCGTTTTCAATACTGTTTGGAGGATGCTGATAGAAACTCTTGTCTTCATCATACCTAAATTAGATTGATCATCCTAGAGAAATTTAAAATGTATACCACATTAATCAGTGTTCCGTCATTCTTTCTAAATTGATGCAGAGTTTAAAGCATCTTTCCGAGTCAGAGTTATGTCAGGGACGGGCCAAGTTAAAACTAACCAGGAATGTCCTATGACTTCTGGATTAAATTTTCTGGCTTGCTGAGGAATATCAGAAGCCTTTCCATAACTCTTTCTTGGATTTTATCCTCCCAAAGTTTAACACCCTATAACACGAACAATAGCAATATAAACTGTTGTTTTTAAAAATAGGATTAAAATAAACATGGAAATCCTGTCTTAGATGCCATATGATAGGAATAGAGCGGACCTTAACCTTGAACACAGGAGCATTAACGTGGATATGCCTTTGCAAAGTAAGATTGCTATTATTATTATTATCGTCATTATTGTTTAGCTTGGCTAGTGTAAACTAAGACAAGTAGAGGAAATAAGACAGGTAGAGAGGATTATTAGAATATCGTCTGATATAGTGCTGGAGCATGGCATGGGATGGGGCAGCGTTTCATTCTGTCATACATAACGTGGTGTGAGTCAGAGCTTACTCAATGGCAGTGACAACAAACTCAGATATTAAAAAGTTAATGGTTATGGTTTTTGATGTCACTAATTCACTGGTCCTGGAACTTTCAATAATAACCACACTATAACAGAGGATAACTAGTACAATGATTGAAAGAGAAAGAGTCCTTTTAAGACATAGGCAAAAGAGCAGTGTAGTATAGTTACAACTTAAATATGACAGTATATTTTAAGAGCCCAAACAGATCAAAACACACACACATACAAACATACGCCCAAATCCGAATTTGATATAGGGTTTCAGTTACTACTGGCTACTACGTAAATATGTATCAGGCCCTTTATGAACATAATCTAGTTTAATCCTCACAAATAGCCAGTGATGTATTTTTATTCCCATGTTATAGATGAAGAAAGTAAGATCTGATGATAAAGTAACTTCTCCCAGGTCATGCAGCAGAGAAGTGGCAGATCGAGGATTCAAATCTGGATCTGACTCAAGGAGTCCCTGGGTGGCACTGTGCTTGGCTGCTAACAAAAGGTTGGAAGTTCGAGTCTACCCTGAGGTGCCTCAGAAGAAAGGCCTGGTGATCTACTTCCAAAAAGTCTTAATGACATAATTTTTAATATCTACATGATAATATATGCAACGTACATATTATATTAACTCACCACCCAGCTGAAGACCTAGAACATTAACATTCCTGTTAAAGCTACCCACGTGCTCATTCCCCTCCACTCTCCCTACCTTGCCCTCCAGGTGATTATGATGCTGAATATTGAATTTATGATTCCTTTGATCTTTTATTAATTTTTACCATGTATATACATATGCCTAGGCAATTTACTTTTAATTTTGCTAGTCCACTCAACATTGTTTCAAAGATTTATCCACATTTTTACATGTAACTACTATAGTTGAGTTGTTTTCATTGCTATGCAATATTCCACCATATAAAATATACTAATTTTTGAATCTATAGTTGATGGAGGAGACCTGCTGGTGCAGTGGTTAAGCGCTCAGCTGCTAAGCAAAAGTTTGGCAGTTTGAATCTACCAGCCACTCCTTGGAAACCCTATGGGGCAGTTCTGTTCTGTCCTATAGGGTTGCTATGAGTTGGTTTTTTTTTTTTTTTTTTTTTTTTTGGTGCTACCCATCTTTGCTTTGTAAATTTTGAGGTTATTTACCATATTAGTGACATACCATTTTCCTTGTTAAATGAACATTTGAGTGTTCCATAGTAACCCTCTTCACTGCTTATAGTGCTTTTTGAATTAAAGTCTTATATTTCTGATATATATAAAAAAACAAAAAGGAAATGACTCAAATAGCTAAGACGTTTACTTGTTTATGATGTAATACCAAAAAACCTGTTGCCATCAAATCGATTCTGACTCATAGCGACCCTATAGCACGAAGTATAACTGCTTCGTAGGGTTTCCGAGGAACGGCTAGTGGATTCGAAGGGCTGACCTTTCAGTTAGCAGCTGAGCTCTTAACCACTGTGCCACCAGAGCTCCTATGATGTAATAACAGAGATATTAAAATATTCTTGAAGAGCATTTAGATTATGATGATATGCTCAACAAATATAAAACTGCCTGCTTATATGATCATAATTTTGTGGGGAGGGGTGAGGTGTAAGGGTTATAAGGTTAAATTACAGTTAAGAGAACGATGCAAATGTAGAGTATTATTACATACCAGACAGATTAAATAATGGCTCAGATGTAGAAGGCTGTAGGCTAAGAAAACAAGACAGCCAGCACACCTATTGTCACCCTTTTACTAGTCTGGTAGTTGTTTTAAAACGGTTTGTGTCTCTGCAAGGAAAGTCTTGGGTCCAAAGTGTTGTATTAGTAGTATTTGGGGAGAGTGGCTGGGTATTCTCTTCTAGTGACTAGGCTAGGTTTCTTGGAAGCAGGAATACATTTAGAAGAGAGACTGTATCAATTAAATGTGGAAAGCTACTATTAGTGAAAAGTGTGAAAGAAGTCATACAAATAGAGATAGGAACTGTCCATTTAAAAACATCTGGGTAGGAGGGATTGAGATTAAAATACAGTTGGCAATTTAGAGCAGCGATGCAGGGAACAAGGAAAAGGAGGAGTGCATTTTTAAGAAGGTCTTTTGGGTGAAGACCCAACTGCGTGGTCTGAATTTGACGTAGAAAGTTTAGGGAGCACAGCACCCACCACGTGAGGCCTCAGTAATAGTAAATGAAGGTTGTCCAGGAAGGTGACAGTGTTAAGTTGTGGATTTCTAAGAAACGTGGTTCTGGTGCAGGGTTAGGAGACCCGAGAAACTGGTCCTCCAGCGAGAAGTGTGCTGTAATAGCAGGCTCAGTGCTGGGATCCGCGGCAGCACGTTTGGTGAGGCCACAGCTCTGGGCTTTGAATTGGTGGAAGGCATGGTGGCCTACACAGCAGATGCTTTTTCCTTTCTACTAATTTTTTTTTTTAATTTAGTAGCATTTGAATGTCAGATGTGTTTAGAGCCCCAAACGAGGAAATGAATGTGAATATAAATTCAGTGTCACACTTTTCTCAGAAAAAACTGGAACCTAGAGTCTCTTGAACGATCAGATTGCTGAAGGAACCCAAGAGAACATCTAGTCCACCTCTTTCATTTTATATTTGAGGAAAAGGAAGACGTGAAAGGGTGCTCATAGTTTTCTGGGACGAGGTCAAAACCAGCACTTGACTCTGAAGTCCTGGTAATGATCAGTAATAGAGAAACTAGATTCGAGTTCTGCCTTCCTCAGTCATTAGCAGCGTGGAATCAAGAAAGACATGACACCTCTCTGCGTCGAATTCCTTATCTGTAACAATAATACTGAACCCGTTGCCATCGAGTCAATTCCAACTCATAGTGACCCTATAGTAGAGCTGCCCCATAGGGTTTCCAAGGAGCTGCTGGTGGATTCAGACTGCTGACCTTTTTGGTTAGCAGCCATAGCTTTTAACTACTGTGCCACCGGGGCTCCTGTAACAATACCTACCTCCAAACTATACTGTATCTTCAACTTGAAATCTTTTGCTCTTTGCCATGTAATACACTGAAGAATAGGGCTATTATTATGCAAGCAGCTCAGGTCCACTGATTTTACCTGTGACCAAGTCAGCAATGTGATTTACATCAGATCCCTGTCTTCTGGGCCTGGCTGGACCATCACGGATCTATTGCTCTCATTCAGTCAACTGGAGAACTCCAGTGTAAAGTTTCAGAGGGCTTATCTAATTTTTTTGTTTTGTTTTTGCCTTTTATATGCTTGTTTGTCAACCCACCAAAAAGATGACAGTGATCCTCTTTTACACCAATAACTGTTCAGTGATAGAATACCTTCGGAACAGAGATATAGTCTAGTCCTTTCTTTCCAGTAAATCTACCCTACAAACATCAGTCTTTTACAGTTCATGATTCTTGTTGCCAGGTCTACTTTTGTTTTTTTTTTTTTGCGGGCTCTACTTCTAAAAACCTACAATTTGTTGCCTTGCAGTTCACCAAAACACAGCTTAATTCAACTGAATCAATGAGAGATAATGGACTGAGTTAGTTATGCATGAAAAGCCCAGTTTGAAGATATACTGCAGCTCCATTCTCCTGTAGACTATTAAAGCAAGTTAACGATCTGGAGCTGTGTAGGGGTTTCCAGAAATAACATCATAATGGACAGATGCTGTAGTTACCAGCTAAAGAAAGAGGACTTGTTATTATTTTTCAGGCAAGTGCCCAAACCCACCCCATAGTATCTTATTTTCCCACCAGTCCACAATGAAGAAACAGCAACATAGTACAACATAGACAACCAAACATCTCCTTAATGGAAACAAACCCATGAGTGATCGCACTCCAATTTTCACAAGGGTGGTGGACAATTTTATTTGAGCGGATGCTTTGGAATGGTATCTGGATAGTGATTTAAAAGTGTAGGGAGAACCAAATAAATAGCTGTTTTAAACATAGTGGTAGAAAACAAAATTAAAAATGGATTTTTACCTACAAGATGAAAGCTTAAAAATGGCATCTTAGCATTGTTTCTGAAAAGCTTTTAAATATTCCAAGACTTTTTAACGTCGTCTCTGTGCCTTCATACACATATCGCGCTTATCAAAAGTTTGAAAGTCAAAACGTTTCTCAAAAACTCCATGCCCCTGGGTCTCCAGCTTATTCCTCGACCCTGCTAGCCTTTCAAAAGCTGGTGTTTATAGAGGTCTCACTCTATCCAAGCATCTAATGTGATGCTAGAGGAGAAAAAAAATAAAATCAGACAGCTTAAATATTTTTTGAATATATAATGAAACCTATAACTAAAAATAAAGCAAAAAATTCCACACTTTAAATGACATTGTTTTGTGCATTAATTGCGTGTCTTAACATTTTGGCTTCAGACCATACAGGGACAATGATTCAAGTAAACTCCTAGTTAATAATTGAAAATAACAAATAAGTAAGACCTTTGAATTTTGTTTATACTTTGTTAATTTTTTTTAATTGTGCTTTAGGTGAAGGTTTACAGAGCAAATTCATTTCTTATTAAACAATTAACACACATATTGTTTTGTGACATTGGTTGCCAACCCCATGACGTGTCGACACTCTCCCTTTCCCGACCTTGGGTTCCCCATTACCAGCTTTCCTGTCCCCTCCTGCCTTCTCGTCCTTGCCCCTGGGCTGTGCGCATTTGGTCTCATTTTGTTTTATAGGCCTGTCTAATCTTTGGCTGAAGGGTGAACCTCAGGAGTGACTTCAGTACTGAGTTAAAAGGTGTCCAGGGCCCATGTTCTCGGGGTTGCTCCAGTCTCTGTCAGACCAGTAAGTCTGGCCTGTTAATTCTTTAATACGATAAGTAAACAAACTTAACAGGCAGATAAAAACTAGTAAAAATGTTTTTATAATAAATGACAAATGGTTAATATCCCTAATACTTAAATCATAAATAATACCCTATAAGAAAAGGACAACAAAAAATAATTTTAGGATTAAAATAGAAAATTTGTAAACAACAACAAAAAACCATACAACTGCTTAATAAACATGAAAAAACATTCAAACAGTTTAGTATTCAAACAAATGTAGACAATGAGATACCATTGTTTGCTTATCAAATTAGTAACAAGCTCAAAGACTAACTATTAAATCTGAGAATAGTGACAGAAAAGACAAGAATCAAACATGCCATTTAATTTGGTTGATTCGCCAGAAGAACTACCGACCACTCTGATTGGGATCACAACAGAGAGTCCTAGACAGAGTGGGAGAAAAATGTAGAACAAAAAATCAAATTCACAAAAAAGACCAGACTTAGTGGTCTGACAGAGACTGCAGGAACCCCGGAGACTATGGCCCTAAGACACTCTTCTAAACTGGAACTCAAGCCATTCCGGAGACCACCTTAGGCTAAACCATAGACAGTCCCATAAAATAAACAATGACACCCAAAAGGAGCATACTCCTTAGAACAATCAATTACAGGAGATCAAAAGCGCAACATTTGCCCAAAAGCAAAGATAAGCGGGCAGGAAGGGGTGGAAAATCAAGATGAAAGGAAACGGGGAGCCCAGAAGGGGAAGAGGGCTGACACACTATAGGGAATGCAGTCAGTGTCGTGGAATACTTGATGTACAGACTATCAAATGAGAAACTAATTTGCTCTACTTTCACCTAATGCACAGTAAAAAACTAAAAATTAAAAAAAAAAAGTTGATTGATTCAATTGGAAAGTTGTTTTCATGGAGTCAAAAATCATTGCGATTTTTACTTTTTGCTTGCTCGATTTTTATAGTCAGAGGCCACATGAAAGAAGCAGGAAGGTCACTGATGAAGACGAAATGGAAGGATGTGGGAGAAACACACTTCTGGGCTCACTTCTTCTCTGCTAATGTTAGCAGTGAGGCCTTGGGCTAATCAACATCTGAGCCTTTAAATGAAAGAATCTTTAAAAGGAAATTTGTAAAAATTGTAAGCATCTTAGGAAAGCATGCTCATTGATTTGTCAGATCAGGACTGAGAATTCAGTATGTTCAAATCCCCCACTGAACTCCATTACAGAGTTTATCTATCCATAATCTATCCCTTGTTGTTGTTAGGTGCCTTTGAGCTGGTTCCGACTCATAGCAACCCTGTGTACAACAGAACGAAACATTGCCTAGTCCTGCGCCATGCTCACAATCGTTGTTATGTTTGAGTCCATCGTTGCAGCCACAGTGTCAGTCCATCTCACCGGGGGTCTTCCTCTTTTTCGCTGACCCTCTACTTTACCAAGCACGATGTCCTTCTCCAGGGACTGGTCCCTCCTAATAACATGCCCAAAGTACGTGAAACGAAATCTCACCATGTTCTCTTCCAAGGAGTGTTCTGGCTGTACTTCTCCCAAGACAGATTTGTCCATTCTTCTGGTAGGTCCATAGTCCATAGTATATTCAATATTCTTTGCCAACACCACCATTAAAAGGCATCAATTCTCCTTCAGTCTTCTTTATTCATTGTCCAACTTTCACATGCATATGAGGCAATTGAAAATACCATGGCTTGGGTCAGGCACACTTCAGTCCTCAAGGTGACATTTTTGCTTTTCGCTACTTTAAAGAGGTCTTTTGCAGTAGATTTGCCCAGGGCAATACGTCCTTTGATTTCTTGACTGCTCCTTCCATGGGCGTTCGTTATGGATCCAAGTAAAATGAAATTCTTTTCTCTGTTTATCCTGATGATGCTTACTGGTCCAGTTGTGAGGATTTTTGTTTTTTTTATGTTGAGGTGCAGTCCATACTGAAGGCTGTGGTCTTTGTCCTATCCCTGCTCAGGGCCTGAGAGCTCTCTCCCCCAAGCCACCTCTTCATGTTCTTTTGTTTTGCCCAGCACAATGCCTTTTCTAAAACCAAAACCAAGCCCACTGCCATCAAGTCAATTCTGACTCATAGAGACCCTATAGGACAGAGTAGAACTGCCCCATAGGGTTTGTAAGGCTATAAATCTTTATGGAAGCAGACTGCCACATCTGTCTCTTGCGAAGCAGCTGGTAGATTCAAACCACTGACCTTTTGGTTAGCAGGGGAGAGCTTAACCACTGTGCCACCAGGGCTCCCTAATGACTTTTCTAGGGTTTAATAAATATTTGCTGAATGATGAAAACACTATGCTAGGCTGGTTCATATTTGCATTATAAGTGATTATCAGATAAACAGTTATATCACATTTATGCAGCTTCGTTATTACAAAGGACACCTTCCTCTCACTAAAAATATCATGAGGACAGTAAATTAACCCTCCTTATATTTTGAATTGCAACTGTTCAAAGCCTCAGTCATTCCTTCTTCTTCTGTTTCCTCATCCTGCATCCCAGCACTTGAGTTTTTGATCGTATAATTTATTTTTGTTGTTGTTGTTGTCAATATACACAGCAAAGCATATACCAAGTCAATAGTTTCTACATGTACAATTCAGGAATATTGATTATATCCTTCCAGTTGTGCAACCATTCTTACCTTGCTCTTCTGAGTCTTTCCTCCCCCAGTAACATAAACTCATTGCCCTCTAAGGTTCGTATCTAATCTTTCGAGTTGCTGTTGTCACTTTGATCCCATATAGATGGATCTTAAAAGAGCATAATGCTAAAGATACTCTTTACTAGTTAAGCTAAACTATTGGTTAGTTTTAAGAAGACTTCAGGGGATATTTGTGATTTAAAGTTTAAGGTCTATCTCAGGACAATAATTTCAGGGGTTCATCCAACCTCCATGGCTCCAAAAAGACTGGATTCCTTGAGAATTTGAAATTCTGTTCTACGTTTTGCCCCTTTTGATCAGGATTCTTCTATAGAATCTTTGATCAAACTGTTTAATAATGGTACCAAGGCACCATCCAGTTCTTCTGGTCTCATGGCAAAGGAGGCAGTGTTCATGGAGGCAATTAACCACACATCCATTTCCTCCTCCTATTCCTGACTCTCCTTCCTCTGTTGCCCCAGGTGAATAGAGACCAATTGTTGAGCTATGGATGGCCGCTTGCAAGCTTCTAAGACCCCACGCACTATGCATCAAACTAGGAGGTAGAACAGAAGCACTAAACACGTTATCAAGCCAATTAACTGGGATGTCCCATGAAACCATGATCCTAAATCTCCAAACCGAGGAACCAAATCCCATGAGGTATTTGGTTGTACATAAGCAGCTTCAGCAGTTACTCTTTTTTTTTGCCGATATAGTAAATGTATCTATCAAACACCTTTTACCAATTAAACTTTTTACTGGTGTACAACTTATTGACAGCAATTACATTAATCAGCTGTGCAACCCTATCCTTACTCAATGCAACTTTTCCATCACCATAAACTACAACTCAGTGTTCCCTAAGCAATAACCCCCTTTTCCTCCTCCTTCCTGCCCCTGGTAACTGCTAATAAACTTTGGTCTCTACATATTTACCTTTTCTTGTTTTTTTATATAAGTGAGGTCATACAATATTTGTCCTTTTGTTAATCACTTATTTCAGTCAACATAATGTTTTTAAGCTCCATCTGAAATTACAGCATGTATCAAGATTTCATTTCTTCTACTGGCTGAGTAGTATTCCATTGTACGTATGTACCACATTTTGTTTATCCATTCATCTATTGATGGGCATTTGGGCTGTTTCCACCTTTTGACTATTGTGGATAGTGCTGCGGTGAACATTGGTGTACAAGTATCTGTTGAGTCTCTGCTTTCATGTGTTTTGGGTATGTACCTAGGAGTGGAATTGCTGGTTCATATGGTAGTTGTATTTTTATTTTTTTGAGGAACTGCAGCACTATTTTCCACAATGGCTGTACCATTTTGCAGTCCCACCAGCAATGGATAAGGATTCCAGTTTCCCCACATCCTGGCCAACATTTGTTATTTTCTTTCTTTTTTAATCTTATCCATCCTAGCGGGAGAGAAATGGTATCTCATTGTAGTTTTGATTTGCTTCTCTCTGATGGCTAATGACATTAAGCATCTTGTCATGTGTTTGGTGGCCATTTGAATGTCCTCTTTGGATAAATGTCTATTAAACTCCTTTGCCCACTTTATAGTTGGGTTATTTGTCTTTTTTAAGTTGTCCAAGTTTTATATATATATTGGTTACTAGATTCTTATTGGATGTGTGGTTTCTGAATATATCCAGCCCTTGAGTCTTAAACACTTCTGAAAAGGCTCCATACTAGTTAGGAAAGAGGGTGGGGGAAGACATCAGACTTGAGTCACTGATACTTGGAAATAAATGAACATTTTAAGGACAACCATGAAATTTCTAATTTAATTATTTTCCTAAATTTAATACTATTCAAAAATTATTTTCAAAACTTTCTATTCTTTGTCATATTTCCTCTGAGGATTGCAAATAAAAATTATTTCCCTCACTAATTTCACCATGCTCCACTGAACACAAATTATATTACAACATTTCTCAAGTGCAGGGGAGTTTTTTAGTTCCTGGGGGAGAAAAATAAATTTCCTAAGAGATTGCTTGGCTCACATCACTACAGCAGAGGTTAAAACTAGCTGCCCCAGGGCTAAATTCAGCCTGAAGATGAAATTATTCAGAATGGGTTTAGATTTTTCTTAATTAGTTGCCAGTCTTTAAAAATCAGGAGAGTTGGTGTAAAAATCTAGAAATCCAGGGGCTCTTGAAAAATCTTTAAACCAAGAAAATTGGGGCTGCTGCATGAATGAGTGCCAACAATCCACTAAGCCTGAGTGGCAGCTGCCCTCTTAGAAGGCGTCTTGGGCTCCCTAGTTCTCACTATCCCAGTGTGGCTTACTTTACTCACCTGCATTACCTGCCTGACTGCCTGTCAACACCTGAGTTTTTTGAAACATTATAGTGGGAAAAATGGGTGGTGCGAGCAGTAAACGTGCTCAGCTGCTAACCAAAAGGTTGGAGGTTCAAGTTCATCCAGAGGCACCTTGGAAGAAAGGCCTGGCAATCTACTTCCCAAAAAACAGCCACTGACCTATAGAGTACAGTTCTGCTCTGACACACACGGGTCACCTTGCGTCGGAATCAACTCCGCAGCAATTTTTTTTTTTTTTGGTTTTCTATCTGTCTTAGTTTCTTAGTGTCTCTGTTTCAGAAATACCACAAGTGGCTGTCTTTAAAGAAGAGAAATTTATTTCCTTACAGTTCAGGAGGCTAGAAGTCCAAATTCAAGGTGTCAGCGCTAAGGGAAGGCGCTCCCTCTGTTGGCTCTGGGCGAAGATCCTTGTCTCTTTCAGCTCCTGTAGCCCTGGAATTCCTCAGTTCCTTGGCAATCACTGTGTTCTGTGTCTCGACTGCTCTTTTTATATCTCAGAAGTGATTAGATTTAGGACACACTTTACGCTGATATGGCCTCATTAACATAAAAAAGACTCTATTCCCAAACGGGATTACATCCACAGGTATAGCAGGATTCCCACTCACGTTTGAGGGGGCACGCAGTTCAGTCCATAACAATATCAGTCATTAGAGTATTAACAAGGAGAATAGCTCTCTTATTCACTCAGCCTTTGATCGTATGAAGCCCTGGTGGCGCGGTGATTGAGAGCTACAGCTGCTAGCCAAAAGATTGGCAGTTTGAATCCACTGGCCGCTCCTTGGAAACCTTATGGGGCAGTTCTACTCTGTCCTGTAGGGTTGCTATGAGTCGGAATGAACGCGACAGCAATGAGTTTTTTTGTTTGGTTTGGTTTTGTCATGCAGCTTAGGAGTTAGCCATGTGATGTTTCTTTCTTTGTAATATGAGAGTTGGATGTGAAAACATTCAAATACAGAAAGATGTGGACCCCCCTGGGAACAGCCTCCAAGAACCTGGTGCCCCAACGTCAAAAAGAGCATGGTAGGAAGTAATGGGTGGTAAACAGCATAGGTCCGTGTGTCGAATTTTTGTTTTGTTTTGTTTTTTAAATCTGCTATTGAGAAGGAGAAACTAACTCCAACAACAACAAAACCTGGTGTAAATGTGTGTTGGTTGTTTTGTTCCCATATATTGGAGGGGTTTCAGAAACCGTTGGATGGCTGGGGGGGACGTGGGCTACCTCGCAGAGCTACTTCCTGCCTCGTTGAGTCCAGTGTTTCATCACCCTAGTCCCACTGAGTGCAGATCAGCTAGCAAACCCAGTCCGATGTCATCTGCCTGTGACAAATGAAACCTCGGGTCATGAGCTGAAGGTTAAATGAAGCTGAAGGACTCTGAGCCATCCTGGGGACCCCCTTTCATCCGGTGAAGCACCAGTTTGTTGACCTTCTTAATGACTTCTCCACTCCTTCCTTTCTTCCCCCAGTTTGTAAAGGCTCCTCAGATTCGCAAAGGTTAAAGTCAAGGTCCTGTTTGTTTTGTTTAATCTTTTTCCTGGATGATTATTTAAATAGGAATTGCATGTTCTTGTTCGATGTGCCCACTTAATAATAAATAATAAAAATGGCTAACATTATCGAGTGCTTATTATGTGCTAAACACTTCCATGCATTATCTTGTTTAATCTTGACGAAAACCCCATGAGGTATGCACTATCACAACCTCTTTTTTAAAGATAAAGAAACTGAAGTTTTGAGAAGCTTAATAACATGTTCATCACATAGCTGGTAAGGGGCAGAAGTCTTTCGTGTGATCTCCGGTATTGTTCTTACCCCCAAGCCAAAATTTCTAACTGCTGATCCTTCTTTTTGGTTTTCAACTTTCACATTCCAGTCGCCAGTAATTATCAATACATCTTGATTGCATGTTTGATCAATTTCAGACTGCAGCAGTTCATAAAAAATCTGCAGTTTCTTTACCTTTGGCGTTCATCATTGGTGTGTAAATTTGAATAATAGTCGTATTAACTGGTTTTCCTTGTAGGCTTATGGATATTAACCTATCACTGATAGCATCATACTTCAGGATAGATCTTGCAATATTCTTTTTGACAATGAATGCCATGCCATTCCTCTTCAATTTGTCATTCCTGGCATAGTAGACCATATGATTGTCCGATTCAAAATGGCCAATATCAGTCCATTTCAGGTCACTAATGCCTAGGATGTTGATCTTCAAGTGTTCTATTTCATTTTTGACAACTTCCAATTTTACTTCTCCTTTTGAGTCATGCCACATCAGCAAATGAAGGTCCAGAAGGCTTTACTGCATCCACGTCATTAAGGTTACTACTCTGAGGAGGCAGCTCTTCCTCAGTCATATTTTGAGTGCGTTCCAACCTGAGGGACTCATCTTCCAGCTATATTGTACTATATTGGACAATGGTCTATTGTTATCCATAAGGTTTTTCATTGGCTAATTTTTGGAAGCAGATCTCCAGGCCCTTTTTCCTAGTCTGTCTCAGTATGGAAGCGCCACTGAAACCTGTCCACCATGGGTGACTTACTGGTAGGTGAGCTTTCAGCATCATAGCCACATGAAAGCCACCACAGTACGACAAACTGACATTCGAGTGGTGGAAACTATTAAGAGATGAAGAGAGACTAAATTCTCACATTTGTATTTAAAAATAAACTGCCCCCCAGCTCCCCATCTCCTCCTCATCTTTGTATATCTCCATCTAGGATACTATATGTATCTCACTTATTTATTTTGTTTATCGTGGGTCTCATCCACGAGGAATTAAATCTCGCGAGGGAACGGATGTTTGTCTCGTTTGCTCACTCCAGTGTCCCCGGAGGCTGGAAGTGCTTGGCACACAGTAAACGTTCTCTACATATTTGTTGAATGGATGGGTTTAGGTCAGGGCTTCGAACCAGTTCATTCTGGTTCATTTCCACCCCAGATATACTGATTCAGAATCTACATTCTAACAAGATCCCCAGGTGATTCTTAGGTATAATAAATTTTGAGAACCACTGCTCTACTGGTGGTTCTCAGAATTGGTCCCTAACCAGCAGCATTAGCATTGCCTGGGAACTTGTTAGAAATGCAAATTTTCAGCAGGGGTTCTAACCGGAAAGAACCGGTTTGGAGGCCTGGTTTAGGTCAATAGTTTTCTTTGCCCTGAGATAATAGGCAGAAAATTTCAATTAGCCCGAAGTAAATTTTTATGGAACCTGGTCTGAGTTTTTTAAAACCTTATTGCGATTGTATTGCACGGTAATCTTTAAGAGGGGGACTCCCTATTACATTTGCGGTTGTTAGCTGCCTTCAGGTCGGCCAGACTCGTGGCAACCCCATGCACAACAGCAGGAAAAAGGAGGGAACGCTGCCGAGTACTTCCGCCTCCCCATGATCAATTGCCGATCGGATCGTTGTGATCCGTAGGGATTTCATTGGCTGATATTTGGAAGTTGTTGCCAGGCCTTTCTTCCTAGGCTGTCTTAATCTGGAAGCTCCCCTGAAACGTGTTCGGCATCACAGCAACACAAAGCCTCCTCTGACAGAAGGGTGGGGCCCTCCAACTACAGCGTGCTTCAGAATCACAAGAGGGCTTGTAAAAAATGCAAATTCTCATTCTCACAAATTCCAATTCCGCAGCCCAGGGTCTGGCTCATAACAATTCCAGGAATGGCACTCGATTGTGGCCCTAGGGCCAACGTTTGAGAACACGTCTACAGACTGTACACATTGCAGATTCTCAATGCTTCTCTACACCAGTGTTTGTTACCCACCTGCATTCTTTTCGTACCTCTGAGGGCCTTAGCAATGAATAATGAATGTCTGTCCCAGGGACAGGTAGGTACTCTTCTCCCTATTTTACAGATGCATCCCTTTCTCCCCGCTTCCTCTCTGTCTTGCGAAGTTAGATGGCTTCCACCCAGAATGACAGCATGCAGAGCAGAGCTACCAAGAAACAGAGAGCAAGTGCGCGGCGTCCCAGTGACCAGTCGAGAATTCCCCGGCACGTAAACCCTCCTGGGTGCAGCTTTGCTTCTGCCCCCGAGGTGCCTGGAATTGGAGACTTTCAGACGCTTCCCGCTGCAGACGTGGAAGCCTGGGGAAAAAAATTCCAGCCCTGGGGCAGGAGGCGCGGGGCGGGGCAGGGGCGTGGGCGGGGCCGGAGAGCGGGGCGGGGCCAGAGGGCGCCGGGGGCTCGGCCTGAGACCCCGACCCCCCGAGGAGGTGGTGCTGGCAGGCCTGGCCCCGCCCCTTGGGGGCGGGCTCTGCGGAGGGGGCAGCCGGTGGGGCTCGCGGGAGGCAGAGTGCTGCAGCCAGTGGCGCGCGGCAGCTTCGCTGGAGCCTGGGCCATGGCGGAGCTGCACGGCAGCGGGAGCAGTCGTCCCCGGGACTCCCGCCCAGCTCCTTGAGCGTTCTCCTTTTTCGGCCTCTGGAAAATTTCGCCTTGTTTTTGTGGCTTTGGCGAGGGGGACGGACCGACGAGCGAGGATGCGCTGAGGACCGCGAGGGCACGCGTCCCCGGTGCCGACCTGCTTCGGAGTGCCTCGACACCCCCCTGCTCGCCTGCCCCCCTCTGCCGCACTTGATGTGCAGAGAGAAGCGGGACACCATGATCGTAACACGTAAGCTAGACTTGTGCCTTGCCGTCGGGCCAGCAGCGGGAGCCAGCTGCGGAGGGGACCCGCCGCGGAGGAAATGTCACCCTGCCTTGTCAAGTCGGTGCCTGTCGTCCTGTCCTTTTGAAACGCTTTCTGAGGAAGCTCGGGACCTAGTGGCCCGAGTTTCTTGGGGGGCTGGGGGCGAGGAGGGAAGCAGAGGCGATTGGGTGGGGAGGGAGATTTTAATCTCGGGGCGCGCCTGGCGGGGTCGAAAGGTTGGGGGGTCGGGGGCGGCTGCGCCTAAAGAAGCGGCGCCCTTGTAGAGTTCCCGCTGCGGCGCCCGGACCGGGTGTCTTCCAGGCCTCCCACCCTCCGCGGGTGGCTCTGCTCTTCCGATTCTAAACCCCGGACGGTGGCCTCTGACTCTGAGGGGCGCGCCTGCGGCCCCGGGGCTCAGCGCGGCGGCGGCGCGCGGGCTGCCTGTCTACGTGCGTTTCCTCGGGCCACCGTTCCCGGCCCTGTGCTTGCTTTTTCCTCACCGTGCCAGCCCGCAGTCAGCGTTGACTCCCTGGGAGTTTATCCTCTTGTGACATTTAGACTGTAGTAACGACAAACTGTAGTGGCACGTGGAAATATTCTTAAAAACGGCTTGAAAAATTCTTGAAAAGCTTGTTTTAATCTCAGCGCAGATCAGTGATCTGCATTGTTCAGATATTTTGAATGGTGGAAAATAATTCAGCAAGGGAAGTCTCGATTTGGTGAGTGCCAGTACTTGGAGGGAGCCCAGGTGGGGCAGTGGTTAAGAGCTCAGCTGCAGCCCAAAAGGTCGGCAGTTCGAATCCACCAGACGCTCCTTGGAAACCCTATGGGACAGTTCCACTCTGTCCTGTAGGGTCGCTATGAGTCGGAATCGACTCGCCGGCGATGGGTTTGGTTTTGATTTTGTTTTTTAATCCCCGGAGCGTGCTTGAAGCTATTCAGCAAGCCTCTAGCTTGCTCGTGAGTGGTTCCTTCTAGAAAAGCCGCAGTGTGCCATCATGTGTAGGTTCCCTGAGATGCTCAGTAGAGATGTCCACGCCCTTGGCTCCAGAGGAGGAGCTTGCGGAGCGAGTCCTCGGGCCGGCGAAAGGAAGGAAGCATGCCGCCCGACCCGACTTTTTCCCTCACGAGGCGATGGCCTCTTGGAACTCTGCCCCACTTTATGTCCCTGTCCCCACCTCCGACGTCACGGGCTAAGGCTTTGATCTTTCTGAAGGAGCTACCCTCAGCCGCAGCAAACCCACCCGCCACGTGTAATTTTCTGACTCTTTGCGCCCTTTCTGCTGGCAGCGCCGGGTGCCAGGAGAGGTGGAGCGGACAGCGGGTGAGGCTTTGGGATCTCAAGCTTGGGTCTGCAGTGGGCTAACTGGGCGAACCTGGGCAAGTGACGCAACCTTTCTGTGCCTCTTTCTTCGTCTGCAACATAGGGGTAATAACTGTATTTACTGCGTGGGGAGATGGTGAAGATCAAATGAGCTAATGCTAGTTAAGTGCTTAGCACCGTGTCTGGCACGGAGGCTCCACAGATATTCAATTTATACTAATTTCTGTAGAGGGAAACCCCTGTGTGTGATCACCGGTCTCCATCGTGGAGAAGAGAGCTTTCTGTCTTCCTCGTCTCCCCTCCAGTCCATTATAGTTAGCGAACAGGCTCATTCTCAGTTTTCAGAGGTTATTTCAGCCGCTGTGGGTGAAGTAGAGCAATTCAGCCTCCGCACAGCCATCCATTACGGAAAGATTCATGAGGGTGGCATATATGACGCATTTGGATAGAAAACTCACAGCTCTGGAGAAGTCAGAATACCAAGTCTCATATTACTCCCCCCCGACCCAACAAAAAATTCTGTTTGCTAAAGGGATGAGGGAAAATAATAGCCCGGCAGACTGCAGAGTGCTGCATGTAAATCTATCAGCAGGTCCTCGAGTTTGACTAACTCGGCATCCATCTGGCCGGTGGGCTGGTCCTCGGCAGAGACCGTTTGCTGATCCAAAGTGTGGAAGTAATGGAGCACCCAGTACCATCTTGACTTGCAGACTGCAGATGGTCTGAGGCGTGCCCTAAGTGAGCAGCCGCCTAGTCGAACTAGAGCCCGGAGGAACGAGTGTCCAATGGATAGCAGATGTGTGGTGGGAAGTGATTTCGAGACATTTTCTGAGAAAATGTTGGCGATCGCATATATTAACTTTTATTGTGGCATACCAGATTTACAGCGGGGCCTAAGCCTGCGTGCATATTTTTTTCATTAGCACTACTGTCCAGAGAGTTTAGAATGAGCACAGCAGATTGACTTTCTCTCCCAGCTGTTTTTAAACGTTTGCCTTTACGACAAAAATTGATTTAATTCAAGCTGGGTGACACCTTACACCAAACAAGCTGGAAGATCAAGAAAGGGGACTGACTGAGTCGTATTCCCAGCTCCACAAAAGCAGAATGAGTAGCCTGCAACCTCTGTCTCCCCCTAGAGTGGGTGAGAAGGTGATGTCGGTGATTTACTTATGTGTTTCGTAACTTGCCAACTGTAGATCTTATGAGAAACACCACTTGCTCCTGAAAGAGCCAAAGGCTTAAATAGTTAAGCAATTAACTATTGCTAATAGAAGTTTTAATACACTGGAGTAGTCAAAGGATTTTCTTGTGGTTCTGGAGGAAGGGTGAGAGAGGCAGACTGCCCTTCGGCCTAAAGACTTCGTGTGTGTGTGTGTGTGTGTGTGTGTGTGTGTGTGTGTGTGTGTGTGTGAGTGTGAGTGTGAGTGTGTGAGTGAGAGAGAGAAAGCGCATGCGTTCTGTACTGTAGTTCAAAGAGCAAAGGCCAAGCAAAGTTTGAGAGAGTTTCCACATTAAAATGGATGTTTGGGTGCTTCTAGAAAATATACCAAGTTAATAGACATTATGATTAAACAGGATGCTGGAAAGTGAGTTGAAAATGTACATAGTACTTAAATTTTTTATTTGTAGAGCTAGTATGCAGCTTAAAGGGGACTCGAGAGACTCTAGCCAGATGCCTCCCAATCAGAGGCTTGGTGAGATTCCAAGAGGTGGTTTCAAATACAAAAATAAGTACATGGGTTTCCCTTAGAGTCCCCGTGGAGCCTTTAAGCTATGATGCAATGTTTATACGAGCATGGTATTTTTACAACTTATGTAGGTGGGTAAATACACAATTTGAAAATATTTCAGGGAAGAATGGGAGCATCCCAAGTACAGTGGGTAAAGTGAATGGGACTTTTTTGAAGAGGGCCTTGTACTGGACAGGATGGTCCAGTATTGTAAACACAAGTTTCTCATGCTTAGCTCTACTTCCTAGCAACAGGAAGAAGGAAATGAGGCCATGCAAAAAAAAAAAAAAAAAAAAGGCAGAGATCCTGAAGGGCTCCAGACAATACTTGATCCACCCTGGCGTTCACCCTGTACAGCCAGAAAACTTGAAAAAGTAAAAATAACTTCAGATGTTTCCCCTTCCTCCCTGGTTGTTGCCAAATCACTGGGGCCTCAATTCTCCGTGCTTTGGGACTTTACAGCAGTGCTTGGCCCCATGGTGTGACTGGTAAGCTTACAGCACGCCAAGCCTGTTCTGGAGATTACAGAGCAGAACTGGGGGAGAAAAGGCCGTCTTCATCTTTAGTATTAGCACAATGTGGTGATTACAATCACATGAGTTTTGGGGTCCAGTGAGGAGAGATGATTTGTTTCATTTTTAAAGCAAGTCATTCCTCTGAAGTTCTCCGAATGCTCCTTTTATCAAGATCCACCCCCCAAGATATGTAGTTTGGAGTTGTAGGGCTAGACTGCAAAGATATGCTCTCTACTACATTTAAGACATAAAAAGGTTTCCCTACGGTGGTGATCAAGGTGCATTATAAAGTGTCAGTATCCAAACACAGTCGTAAAAGGCGCCGTTCCGATTTCCTCGTGTCCAGGGCTGTGAAATTAGGGGGGATTGCTTTTCTGGAGCAGACAGCTCTCACAGTTGTCTTTGTTTCTGACTGCGGCCCGTGCGTATAGAGGGATGTGGAGAATGGGGGGCTATTTCTCTTTTAAAGAAGATGGGGTGCAGTAAGGTTAAACTAGGTTTTACAGGAATGGGTTGCTGGTTATGAGCGCAGTCCTTGGTGTTTTTTTCAACCTCAAATTAGTCAGAAATCCGGTTAATGTAAAAGGTCTAAGAGTCCCAGCTGAGAAGAGCCCTTCCTGTCTGTCTGCACTTTTCCTTTTGCGGGATGTGTGTTATTGTTAAGGATTATGGTGATCAGTGATAAAGAGGAAGGAGTCCTGCTGGGGATCTTTAATTAGGTCTGCTCTGTCCTAACATTTTTCCCACTAGATATTCTATCCCTCCTTGCCATCAAAATTGATGGCAGATAGGAAGAAAGCCTTGGATATTTACTCTATAAATTTGTACAGTCTCTCACAAGTAACAACCTTTTCTAGTCCGAATACTGCTTTATAATATTTATTTAAAAACCCACAGACATTTTGACAGGATTTTAATAATATTATAAAAGCTAAAATGTATTGTGCGGTGTACCTTCACTGTCACGTTTAATCCTCACAGCAGCCCCACAAAACGAAAACCAAACCCACTACCTTCAAGCCAGTTCCGACTAAGAGACCCTATAAGACAGAGTAGAACTGCCCCATAGGGCTTCCAAGGAGCGACTGACTGGTGGATTCGAACTGCTGACCTTTGGTTAGCAGCTGAGGTATTAACCACCGTGCCACCAGGGTTCCCATTTTACAGAAGAGGAATCTGAGGCCCAGGAGAGTTAAATACTTTGCCTGGCAGAACCAGGATTTCAGCAAGGTGTACCTGGCTGTAAAATCCAACTTCTGGAGATGTATTTGGCAGGGGTTCATTCAGTTTAGGAAACAGTATTTGGGGTCCACATAGAGACTTGCATTTCTTTTCAGTTTCTGAGGGGCCTGCACCCACGGGTAGGGATCTATAATGTTAGAGCCCAGGATTAACAAATTAGTGGTTTCTGCATCTGCTTCCTGGGGCTTTAGTGAGTGAAGATTGGCACTTGTCTTTAACATTTGAGGAAGGGGTGTGGACAACCATTTTCTGAAAGTCTAGCCTTTCGTGGCTATACCCAATTATGTTTTCTTTGGTAAGAGTCTTTTAAAGTAATATTTCTAAGAGAAAATTCTCTCTCAGATGTCACTGTGAAAACATTTAAAAGGAATCTTGAAAATGACCGCAGATGAGGAAATTAAGTTCTTGGGCACCAAGTATGATCCCTTGCCAAAGTCAGGCCAAAGCGCGGTGGAGGTCAGTTTCTCATCATCAGCCATCCTTGTTTTCTGTTCTGCTACTGCACTAAGTTTCATAGTGGAGAGCGTGGCCCTTTTCATGTCTACCCCCTCCCACACCAGGAGAAAACTCCAAAGCTAATTGCAGGCTGAGGTCCGGGAAGACAGAGTCCTCAGATGCCTTTGACACCTCCCATCCACATTTTGTTCTCTCCCCTGCTCCACCTCTGCATGTCCTGTGGAGAGGACTGGAGGCCGCTTCCTGGAGCCTGTCAGAAAGGCGCCTTCCTTCTCCTGCAGGAGTCTCTAGAGGATGTCTGAGGGACAAAAGTTTTCCACACCCTGAGCTTGTAACGTTTCCCAGGCTCACAGAACTTTGAAAGCTGCAGAGGAGGACACCTTGGGGGCAAAATGGCCTTGCGGCCTGTTGCTGGGCTGCACTATAGCTCTGCCCTTTGCCACACTCAGTCCAGGAGGTGGAAGATGCTGAAATCCTAAAATTCGCCTTCAGCTCCCCAGCCTGGAGAAGCAACAAGCCCATAAAGGATCCAATCGCCACGTAACTCCTTTTTTCAAACTATATAGTAGCATAGAAAGTGGATTTGAATAGTGCCTGTACTTGTGTTCATCATTTCATGGGAAATTCCAGAACTTTGCAAAGGCAGCCTGGAAAAACATTGCCTCTTCCCTAGTGAAAGGCAGCTGGGATTTGAGGAAATGCAATGACTAATCCAAGGCCATGTGTGAGTTAAATGGAACTTCAGATCCCTTTCGGCCAGCATGTGTGAACCACATGGAGATAGCAATAAAAATGAGGACCTTAATGTGTTTGTAAGGAAAATGCTTCAGTTATAAAACCAGAAGTGTTCCTAAACTAAATATATATACCTAAATCAAATTTTGACCATTAGATTGGGTGTGTGTTTGGGGGCCAGCGTGACAAGCAAATTCGATGACGAGAATTCTTTCACCCACCTAGAAGACAGTCAGTCTTATTTTTTCTTGGACGTTCGAGCACAAAATGGAGAAAGTCAAATTAAGCAGTGTTTCCTGTTTGAGGTTAGACATGGGAGTGGCTAGAGGCAGCTTATACACTGAACCAGTATCTTCCATGTTTTTATTTTCATTGGTCTTTGATAAAGCAATTTGATGTTTCATTGCTTTCTTCATTTCCTTTTTTCTCTCCGTCAGAAGCAACTAAAATATGGCTGAGCAGTTTGTTGAGAATTCCTTGCTGTTCTCTTTACTTTTAACTTAAGATGTTTTTAGCACTACGATTTGCAAGAATTTTACTTTTCCCGTGCAGTAGCACTGTGGAGCCTAGGGTGGCGAGAGCAAACGTTGGGGGAGCTGGCCTCTGTAGAATAAGCTGTGCTAACATATGTGAAAGAGAGAATGAACGTGTATATCAGCCTCTGAGAGTGGACACAGGGGTTACCTTAGGTTTGTGACCAGGTGTGTTGACTTGAATAGTAAATTAAAAAGGAAATGGATTGTATAATCTTAAAATAGCCGCTTATTTTACAAAAACTTGAGGTTCAGAAAAATAAAGACCCTTAAAAGTATGTTATTTAGATAATTTTCTTTCTTCAAATTGTCTTCATCATCTATGCAATTATCATTTTAATAGACTTAGTATTTTAAGAGCTATGCCAAGTCATTTTTTTTAGCAGTGCATGTATGAATATTTGGCTTAGAATGTTAATAAAGTGGTTTTTTTTTTTTAAATGCAAGCTAAAGTTTTTTTTTTGTTTTTTTTATCCTGTCCCAGATTGAAGTGAAATAAAAGATGTGATGCAATATCCATTTCCTTAATAGTTTGTTTTCATTTCAGTTTTACCTCTCTGTGCTGAGTAGTAGTTGCCCTTTTTTTTTAATAAGTTGAGAGAGATTTCTGTTACCAGAAATAACTAGATTAGCACAAGTCTAGAGTTCCTGATAAAGCATATCTCATAGGCTCAGATTAACACAGGGCTGTCACCTCTGCAGGGAAAAACACTTATTTGGATGTGAACTGCTTGGCTTTTCTCGCTTGATGTGTTAAAAACAGTCCTTTGATTCCAACTCATAGGGTTTCCAAGGAGCAGCTGGTGGATTCGAACTGCCAACCTTTTGGTTGGTTAGCAGCCTGAGCCCTTAACCACTTTGCCACCAGGGCTCCCAAAGGGTGTTTTGGTTGATTTAATTTCTTCCTTGGAAAGTACCACTTCATGTGCGGAATCCCAGGTATAGGCTTGCAGGGCGTGGTTCTCAAGCTTTCCTTCTCTCAAGGCAAAACCGTTTATTAAGTTGTCATCACATCACAGGAAAGAGTGGGTCCTTTTTTTCCCCCTCTCCTTTTAATTTTACTTCTAGGAATATTCTTTACTGGAAAGCAACATATCTGCTGCTAGTCCTCAAGCAGGGAAGGAGGGGGAAAAAAACCTTCCCTCCCTCAGACTTTGACTTCTTAAAAATGGGAAAAAAGAGCTCCTTCTTTCTGCTCCATGCTGCTTTCCTTCCTTTGCTCCTGGACCTGCTTCCCCAGGTCACTGCTTAGCTTATTCTGTCCCTTTACTGCCAGTCCCCTCTCCCACGCCCAGTCTTAAGTGCAAGACAATAACCCCTCCTTAAATAAAGTGTGCTTGGCAGTCTCCACCTGTCCATCCCGCCTCTGAATTCATACGTGTCTTTCCTGCGTCACACCACAGTCTGTCTTGTTCTGTACAGAGGTTCCTGTCCTCAGGAGCTCTGTGTTTACTTTTCTTCCTTTCTTCTTCTTCTTTTTTTTTTTTTTTTTTTTTAAGACAAAAGCTATGCCTCTGTGCATGAGAATAGTGTTTTTCACCCTGGTCACTTGGGTAGGTAACAAATAGCATTAAAAAAATAGAAAAACATACACTTACACTTGCAGTGTCTTTTTATTAAGCTTGTTTCAGTTTTATATATATTTATACATATGTATGTGTATATATGAATGTGTATTGATGTACGTGTTTTCTGTTTATACATACACATGTATGTGTATACCAGTTTACCATGTAAAATGTATTTCTTACTGTGGATCCTGGTCTGAAAAATTGGAAAACCACTTCAGTAGAACAAAAATCCTGTCAGTGATTTATTTTTGCATAAATAAATGTGTAGTATTTATTTAGTGAGCACCTACTATGTGCCACATATTGTTCAAGGTGCTTGGGATATATTAGTGAGTAAAACAAAGACTGCCCTCTGTCAGAGGGGGTGACAGACAGTACCCATAATAAATAATTATATTGTATGTTAACAAGGGGTTTAGTGCCGTGGGAAAGAAAAAATAAAGCAGGCAGGGGGATGGGCCCTCCCAGGGGTCAGGGAGGCAGTGTGGCTGGAGCAGTGAGCACAGAGGTTGGCTTAGGAGGGGCGAGGACCAGGGAGTGCAGCACATTGTTAGAACTTTGCCTTTCACCAGATGAAATGGGGACTCATTGGTGTTGCCTGTGCAGGGTCACTTGGGACCTAACAAACATGTGGACCTTAGAATAGCTCTGGGTAAGCTAATTCATTCCAGGAGCCCTGGTGGCGCAGTGGTTAAGAGCTTGGCTGCTAACCAAAAGATCAGCAGTTTGAATCCGCCAGCCGCTCCTTGGAAACCCTATGGGGCAGTTCTACTCTGTCCTATAGCGTTGATATGAGTCGGAATTGACCCAACAGCAATGGGTTTAAGCTAATTCATTCCTAAGTAGAGGATGTCAGACACCATGTACTCAACTGTGATTGTGTTTTTCTTTTTCCCATTTGGCTTCCACTTCAAGGCGGGAACCTATATAAGAGATGTCTTTGATTGTCCCTAGCCTAGCTGGCAGCACACTTAGCAGATGCTGAAGACATAAATATTAAGTGAAAGGAAAAATGAAGGATGACTGGCTTCACCTAAATGTCTGTCTCTTCATGGGGAAATTAAGCTGACTGTACTAGAATACTCACAGCCACCCTATAGGACAGAGTAGAACTGCCCCATAGAGTTTCCAAGGAGCACCTGGTGGGTTCGAACTGCCGACATTTTGGTTAGCAGCCATAGCGCTTAACCACTATGCCACCAGGGTTGTTGTGTATTGGATTCAACTCAACGGCAATGAGTTTCATTTTGGTTTTTGGTACTAGAATAAAGGTCCCAGGGTAGCGCAAACAGTGTGCGCTCAACTGCCAGCCAAAACGTTGGTGGTTCAAACCTACCCAAGTGGAGCCACAGAAGAAAGGCCTGGCGATCTGCTTCTGTAAAGATTACAGCCAAGAAAATTTTATGGAGTAATTCTACTCTTTAACACATAGGGTCACCAGGAGTCAGAACTGACTCAACAGCGATGGGTTTGGTTTTTGGTTTGGGTACTAGAGTATACCTAAAAACGAATTCGGGTCAACTGCTGTTAGGCAAAAAGGCCTTAGAAAGGGAATTAGTGTTCACCAGTCTTATTTCCCAGAAGGGTGAGGAAACTGCCCTTGCATACCTGGTTTCTTTCAGAATATGCGCAGCAGATGTTTAGAATGTTTTTAGGCACCTAAGGGTAGGAATGCTGCTAGTTGCTGGTCAGAATCTTTGCTGTAACTAGCCGACATTGATGTTATTAATTGCCGTCACGTGGGCTCAGATGCCTGGCAATTCCACGAACAACAGGATGAAATGCTGCCTGATCTGGCAGCACCCTTACGATTGCTGGAATGCTTGAGTCCAGTGCCTTCCAACCCAGGGGGCTCATCTTCCAGCACTGTATCAGATGGTATTCTCTTGTGATCCGTAGGGTTTCCATTGGCTAATTTTTGTAAGTAGATGACCCTGCGTTTCTTCCTAGTCTGTAAGCTCCGCTGAAACCTATCCACCGTGTGTGACCCTGCTGGTATCTGAAACACCATGGTAGTCCAGTAAGACTGGAGCAAAACTCACATTCCAAAGCCGGAACGCTTAGGCACGGACCAGATTGTGAAGGTTGCTGGCCACGCTGTGGGGTTTGGATTGTATCTGAAAACTGGTAGAGAGTCACTGAAGGATTTTATGCAAGGAGTGACGTAATGAAGTAAGCGTCTCATAAAAACCAGCCCAGGGACAGGTACCCTTTGGGCTAGGGTAGATTTGTTTGGGGCAGGGAAGGGCAAGAGTTAAATCAGAGTTCAGTTTGGGAGGCTATTACGATAATCCAAGGCAGAAAGGGTCCGGGACAGGGGAGTACAAAGAAATGTAATTGGGCTCAGTGGTTCTCAGTCCTGAAAAAAACCAAACCTGTTGCCGTCCAGTCCATTCTGACTCATAGTGACCCTATAGGACAGGGCAGAACTGCCCCATAGGGTTTCCAAGGAGTGGCTGCTGGATTCGAACTGCCGACCTTTTGGTTAGCAGCAGAGCTCTTAACCACTGCACCACCAGGACTCCACCGGGGTTCTCAATCCTGGCTACCCTTAAATTTATTTAGGGAGTTTTTTAAAAAATACGATGACCAACCCGCCTCCCCCCCAGGCTGAGTAAATCAGAGTATCTGGCAGGGTGTTAGTCTTTGGTCTTTTAGGAAGTGGCCCAAGGCAATTTCCATGTGCATCCCGGATCCAGCACCTCTGGGATAGGTGTCCCTTTGCTACAAGCCTTTGAGGCCTCCGTGTGCCTCTCCACGTGACCTGCCCTGTGAACTACACCCTCCGGAAAGAAGATGAGCTGTTCTCAGACAGCAGCAGTCATGTCCAGCTGCAGCGGCCGCCCTGTACCTTTGGCCACTTTGAAGTAGTCAAGAGATTGGTAAGCAGAGCGGCCTTACCATTTGAAGGAATCCATGTGACGAAGGGGAGTTCTGGCTTAGCTCAGAAAGGCCCACCTGCCTTCACACAGCGAATGCGGCTCTTCAGCTGTAAAAGCATCCACTCTTCCATGAATCTTTGCCCGCAAGTCTGCCGTACTTCTGAGAGCCACAGAATCTGGAAAGTGCTTGAATTTTCTCAAGTTCTTCTAATTCCTTGCATTTGTATTGAATCCTGATTTTTGACAAGCACGTCTGTCAAAGAAGGGAAGGAGCCCGAGAGGGCCCACAGTGATGACAGAGCGAACCCAAGAAGGAAGGAATCGTACCCCGCTTAGGCCCGGTTACTGTTGCTCAGCTGGCTGAGATCAGCGAGCTCACCAGAATGATGACGGGGCCGGGAATTTCTGTGTAACTTACTGTTGAGGGTTAAGGGGAAAATCAGGTCATCCCATCACGCCAGGAAATGTGCAAATATGGCCTCAGAGTTCCCAGCCCTACACAAAAGCATCTTTGGGACCTCATTCATGTAACGATACACAATGGCTTTGTGAAATGACTAACGACTGAAGCTGTTTCCAATAAAAATTTCCTGTTTCCTCCTCAACACATTTGCCTGTTGTTTGCTCAGAGAAAACCCAGGAATAAAAGTTGCATTGGATTTTCATTGTATTTTTAGTTTCTAATGGCATTTTTGCCTGGTGGAGAATTTTTTTTTTTTTTTTAATTGTCCTCCTAGTTTTCACACCACCACCCACACATAAAGGAGCCCTGGTCGCGCAGTGGATAAAGCGCTTCATCTGCTAACCAAAAGGTTGGTAGTTCGAACCCATGAGCTGCTCCGAGGGAGAAAGATGTGTCAGTCTGCTTCCTTAAAGATCACAGCCTTGGAAACCCTATGGGGCAGTTCTACTCTGTCCTACAGGGTTGCTATGAGTCGGAATCAGCTTGATGGCAGTGGGTATGGGTACCCACACATCTAAGGGAAAAAGCTGTCTGAGAGAATCAGAAACCTCTAAAAATGTGTATGAGGGAGGCGTTAGAGTGACTGAAGTAATGTAGTATGTACAGGGTTTTCTTTAATATTTTAAACTCTTGTTCAGTGTTACATATTTTTTAAGGGAAGAACGCAGTCTTGCTAATTTCTGTAAGTCTTGGTTCCTGCCTCCCCTGTGGGATTTGAATGTAAAGAAAGCTTGTTTTAAGGAGAGGTGGTCGCTTCTCCACCTGTTTCCTTATCTGTACATATTGGGATGATAATAGTAACCACATTTAAGGATCAATATGAAGAATAAATGGACTAATATGCAATAAGTGCTTAGACAGGCCTTGCAGATATTAAGCACTCAGGAGAAGTTGGCCATGTATAGAATTGTTGAGAAGGCATCTGGGAAGACTGCACAGAGGAGGCAGCATTGGGCTGGGCCTTGAAGGGTGAGTGAAAATTGACTGGAGCGGATGGGAGAGCATTTCGGGCAGAAAGAAGTCACAGCATCACAGCAGTGAGGTGATGTGCACCAAGTTTACTTTGGCTGGGATGTAGAGGGAGTAAAGGGAGCTGAAAAGTGAGGTTGGCTGCATGTGGACGGCCTTGAAACCACACAGAGGTGTTCAGACTTGACTTTCTAGGCAGTGGAGCTCCAGTGAGCTTGTGAGGGAGAGACGAGATCAAAGCTGTGCTCTGGGAGTGTGATGAGCCGGGGCTGGCTGATGCATTCCCTGAGGCTAGAGGCAAAGGTGAAGACCTGGAGTTCTAGTTAGGAGGTAAGAGAGAAAGCAATGGCCCGAATCAAGGGGTGAAACTGGAAAGAGTGAGCCCTACCTGGCTTGGGTGTAGACTAGTTTTGTCCATATGAAAGGAAATTAAAATATTGATGTTTCAGGTGCAGTGATTAAAAGCTTGGCTGCTAACGAAAAGGTCAGCAGTTCGAATCCACCAGCCACTGTTTGGAAACCCTATGGAGCCGTTCTACTCTGTCCTATAGGGTTGCTACGAGTCAGAATCAACTCGACAGCAACGGGTTTGGTTTTTGGTTATATTGGATTGCTGGCGTATTCTCTTGGTCTGTTGATAACTGGAAAGGGGTTGGAGTGAAGCTAACAATGACAACTTTTTTTTTACCATTTTCTAATTCTGATTTTTACTGAAACAGGATTGACTTCTCATTTGCCATGCAGCCTAAGTTTTCATGAATGAAAAAAAGTGTATGTAAAATAGATGTATGCCTTTCTATTTCCCATGATTTCAAATCTAAAAGAAAAGCAGAAAAAGGGTAAAATTCCTAGATCTCTGCAGTTCTTGAAAGTATTATTTTTATAGCCATTGTAAGCCTTTAATTAGATTATCTGCTAAAGAAGCAAACCTTCGACTATCTGCATCATTTCTTTCCAGCCAAGTGATCCTAAGAAGAGTAACTATTAGGACACGTATTTTTAGAAGGATTTTTGGTTATTTCAGGGCGTTTGATTTGCTTAGTGGTGAAAAATGGACAATAAGAAGAAGATGAGACAGTAGGCATCTGTGTGTTTCTGCAATCACATATGAGTAACGTATGTAATACTTGATGATTTATCGAGTATTATATAAATAAACTAAAAGATTTTTTAGAAAAATAATAACTTACGTCTTTTGTGCCCCTTGGCATAAAATCATCTTAATTAAGAAATTCAGAAACAACATGCTCTAGGTAGGTGGCAGATGTCTGCTGAATTGGGTTTAATGAAACCTTTTGTATGTGTGCTGACCTGGTGTCCTGTCTGAATATAGTCAAAAAGGGTAGACTTTAAGAATTTCTGCTTACTAGCGAAGACCACCCCATGGGGCAGTTCCACCCTGTAACACATGGGGTCGCTGTGAGTCGGAGACTGACCCGAATGCAGCTAACAGCCAGCAGCTAAGTAAAATATTAAGAAAGGAAGCATGTTTTCATGTTAAGAATCCATTTTCAATGGCTAACAGTCTTTTCAAGGAAAATAACTCATTTCTTCCATTTGGAAGTTATTTAAAATATATTTTTTAAAAAGAAACATTTTCTTTCTATCTCTCTCTTTCGTGGGAGGAGATAGAGAAAATAATTTTCCCATTCTTTGAAGTATAACGTTGAACTTTTATTATGTTTTTCCAGCAATATAGTTTTCTAAAAAATGTGTATTATCATTTTATCTAAAGCTTCCTTAATTTCTTTGTAAGACAAGGTATGGATGGGAAGTACCCTGGGAAAATACACGGGAAAAATGTAAACTCGGCTCACATTCAACAATTCTATATATTCTTTTATTTACTGTAAAGATTGTAGATTTTCCACATTAAGTCCCTTCATCCTTCACCCCTAATTCAATCCTAAGTCTTGTGTTTAATAATGGTGCTTTCATTGTTACCCTAACATGCACTCGTAATTGTTTTAGTTTGCATATTAATAAACTCATTAGAAGAATAGGTTGTTTTTCTATGTGTCCGAATCCACTTGATGGCACCTGGTTTGGTTTGGTTTGGTTTGATGTTCAGTAAGGACTTTAACATTCCCAGTTGCTTTAATGAATGAGAGTCATTTAATTACCTTTCTAGAAAGGCCAAGGGAACTCATGATGAACCGATACTGTGAAAAAGCTTTCAACCATAAAGCTCCCAGACAGAAAGTAAGATGTCTCTACTTCTGCCAGTATTGGCTGTGGGCTTCCTGTCTGGCTCAGAGGAGATGAAGAATGAAGATTTGAATCTGGAATAAATTAAGCAAATGTTGAGACATTTATAAATGAGTGAAAAGCCTTACATAACCAAGTACTCATGGCCTGAGGAAGGTGGGAAGAAGAGTTGAAAGGAATATTCTTTGTGCCAACAGAGAAACTAATTAATGTGCCCGGGACCTCCATTGTGAGTCCATTTTAACAGGATTGTAAATCTGCGCTTGAGTGAGTTTTTACACAGCGTGTCAGTTGCTCTCGGCCTTTCTGTTTATAAATACTATCCACAAGATGTTAAACCACAGGGTAGTAGAAGCCTTATTATGCATTTCAGCCTGCCAAGATTGTGGAATTTATTGACTCAATGCCCTCTTCCTTGAGGCCTGGTCCTCACTGCTACTGTATGAATAACCCATGCACCGCAAGGCACATCACCCCAGCTTCTGGGGGTTCTGTGGCTATCACGTTGGGAATCAGAAGGTCTGTTACTTTCTCAGTTGAGTTCTGTTCTGGGTGTTACATGTACTGGGTGGCCTTTTGTTTTAGTGAGAAGTAAACTAAGTTAGGCTAACCAGGCTTAAAATTAGTTACTTCACCCCCCTTCAACTCTCGCATTACCATAAACCTTATTTTCATAATCTTTGTAACCAGAGCACAGAGCCATACAAAATACTTTACTGCTGGGACCCCATTTGTTGTTGTTGTTGTTTTGTTTTGTTTCCCTTTTTTTTTTTTTTTTTAAGGAAAGGTACATAATTATATGCATAGGAAAAAGAAGATTGAGAAATGCACAGAAATATAGATCATTTTGAGTTAAAAGTTTTTTTATCTGTATTTTCTACAGATAGCATGGTTTGTTTGTATAATAAAAACGAAAAAAAACCCATTGTCGTTGAGTGGATTCCTACTCATAGCGACCCTGTAGTACAGAGCAGAACTGCCTCGTAAGATTTCCAAGGAGCAGCTGGTGGATTCGAACTGCTGGCCTTTTGGTTAGCAGCCAAGCTATTAACCACTGTGCCACCAGGGCTTCTATATAATAAAATCAAAGTTTATTAAAGAAAGGGAAGCTTGCTGAGATACTCATGGCTAACCATTTTGTCTTTTTTTTGTTTTATTCTAGAAATTGAAGCCAAGGAAGCTTGTGATTGGCTACGGGCAACTGGTTTCCCCCAGTATGCACAGCTTTATGAAGGTGAGCTAGAAATACCGTTGTTTTGATTTTTGTTGTTTTGTTTTATTGGTATAATCATAACCCTTGGCTCATATTTATCACTGATCCGCTATGTACCTATTGTAGACATCGTATTTATTTAACTAAATGTTTGTTTTTTAAAAAAAAATTAATATACTAAGCACCTGTGACCCCACCACGCAAACAATAGCTAGGACCTTGATAATGACACACCTAGTGGTCTCCTGTTCTGTCCCTCTGCCGCCTCTTCCCCAAAGTAACCATCGTCCTGAATCCTCTTTTTTTAACTTTCCTCTTTATATAATTTTACTGCATTTTCCTAAAAAGTATATATGTTCCTAAAAATATATATATGTGTGTGTCTGTATGTGTGTGTATGTGTGCGCATTATTGCTTTTTACTTTTATGAAAAGGATATTATACTATATGTAATCTTTCGGGATTTGATTTTTTCATTTAATGTTATATTGTTAAGATTCTTCTATACTGTGTCCCTGTAGTTCATTTCATTCTCCACAGCTTATTCATCCCCACACTGACTGATGGGCATTTTGGCTTTTTCTTGATTTTGCTATTACGATCTGTGCTCATACCTAACTCCTGTGGTACATATGCAATAGTTTATCTTATAATATATTATATATTATATAACTTATTCTATAATATATAATTACAGTGTATAATTAGGAGAATTACTGGGTTATAGAGAATGGTATGTTCATTTTTATAATGCAAACTTTTCAGAGGTGCTTGTAACAATTTTCACTTCTACCAGTAATATATAAAGATCCTGGCTATCCACATGCTCAAAACACTTGATATTGTCGACTGTTTAATTTTTGCCAATATGATGGATATAAAGTGATAACTTACTGATTTTGCCTTCAGCCTCCCTGATCAAATTTCCACTTGGCTATGCTCAGCTTTTTTGAGCTTCCTCTCTTGTTGCTCCTCAGACTCTATATTTTGGGTACCTTGGCCTGTGATTCTTTCTTCTGCCAGCTCAAATCTGCTGTTCAGTCCGTCCAACAATATTTTTATTTCATTTATTGTATCTTTCAGTTTCAGTATTGCTATTTGGTGTCTTCTTACGTGTCCATATCTATCGACAGGGTTGCTTTGAGATGGAATCAACTCAATGGCAGTGGATTTGGCTTGGTTATCTCTATTGATATTTTTGTTTTGTTCATGCATCATTTTCCCGAGTTCCTTTAGCTCTTCGTCTGTGTTTTCCTTTAGTTCTTTGTGCTGGTTTAATCTGGCTGTATTATAGTCTTTTCAATCTGTTAAATATCCAGATTTCCATAGAGACCTTTTCTGTCCCTTTATCTTGTTCCCTTGACTAGGCCATAGTTCTCAGTTTTGTGTGTGTGTGTGTGTGTGTGTGTGTATGTGTGTGTGTGTGTTTATACCTTGTGATATTTTTGTTGAAGCTGGAACATTGAAATTTTATTAAGAATTAGCTTTCTTAACTCTCATATATATGTTGCTTTCAATAACACTAAATTATGCAAGAAACTCGTAGGCCAGCTTAGGCTTCAGACTTTTCTTACCTTTCCCTCCCCTATTCTGTGAAGCCTCGATTCCAGCCAGACTGAGGAGGGTTCAGTCTTTCAGGCAGCCACTAGACTGGTACATCCTGAACAGTCAGTCTGCTGTCAAGATCTGCCCTGTTTACTTTGGTGTCAGAGATCAGGGCTCTTCCCAGTACACAGGAGAGCCACCCATTGACTAGAGTTTCACCCAGAGAGGAAGGGTAGGGTATTGTCCTACTCCTTGAGATTCATCCTCATCTTGTTTTATTTTGTGGCTCCCTATTGTCGTCACTTATCCACATTTTCAGAGTTCTCACAGGGCTGAGTACAGACTTCTAGTTGTTTTTCTTGGAGTTCATGTGGGGAAGGTTGGACCTGCTTATGCCACCATCTTCCCAGCATGCACCTAGCTTGTCTTTTGATGAATTTTGATGAATTTTTTCTATGACATTTAATTTTTAATTGAGAAAAATGGAACTTTCTTTAAAAAAAAAAATTAGGGTCTAGGTTTTTCTAGGAATCACTTGGAGGTTGAGACTGGAGATGAAGAGTGCCTCTGGCTACCATGTATACGTAGAGTGTGTTCTGGGTGGGTCAGGTGGATAGACTCATGGGCTACAGAGTCAGCCGTAGTCTCAGGCACGTTACCCCCACACCCACCCCCACTACCATGTATACGTAGAGTG